>NC_090653.1:207802394-207895033 GCF_040937935.1 Hyperolius riggenbachi
GCTCACCATTTTCTTCTTACAGTGAGCCCTTCAAAATATTGTCAGAGCTGAAATATAGCAGCTGCTGTCAGTTATATACCAGCTGCTGTCAGTTACAACTGAGTGTGCAAGGTAATGTCCATGTTTCCCTATGGCTCAATTTGGCGATATTACAGTTTAACGGCGTGCTGACCAGTAAGCTGTTATGGGGTAATGGCCATTTTCAAAATGGAGGACAGAGAATTCCATTGATCACAGTGGACAAACAGGATGCAAGAGAGGAGACATTTTTAGTTCAGGTTCTCTTTAAAGGTGGCCATTAATGGTTTATGGTAATTTTAGCTAATGATCGACCTTCCGAACCGATAGATGGGATAGGATTGGAGAAGGTTGATGAACCAATCAACATAAAACCACCGTATTATCCATTTTACAGATTGATCCTATCTGAATTTATTATTATATTTTCAATCACAATTATGGGGCTGATCAGTGATTTACAATTGTTTCTTTCAGATCGCAATTATTGGATTGGAAGGTCAATCATTTTCTGCAGTGTTAATGGGCACCTTAAAGCCCCCTCTACACCATTAAATTCCAGGTGCGATTGTTTGAATTTGATTGGATCAAATTCGATTAGATCGATTAAATCTGATATGTCCGACCGGGATTTGATCAATCGTGGGATCAATTTTGGCTAGTTTTCAATGCAAATCGATCATACGATCCATCGAATCCCGATCGGACATGTCGGATTTAATCGATGTAATCGAATTCGATCCAATTGAATTCGATCGGCCGCCCCTGGAATTGAATGGTGTAGAGGGGGCTTTAGACAGCAGGCATTTTTAATCATTCAGCTTTATGCGACCAAGAAAGATTTCTCATGAGGCATCACTGCTGAAAATGCGAATCCCAAAAATTGTGAGATGAGGGAGCAAACTTAAAGAGAAACCGTAACCAAAGATAAACCATAACCAAGACTTGTACTTCATCCCAATCAGTAGCTGATACCCCCTTTCCCATGAGAAATCTTTTTCACAAACAGATCATCAGGGGGCTCTGCATGGCTGATATTGTGGTGAAACCCCTCCCACAGTGTGATGTCAGGACTATGGTTCTGACATCGCACTGTGGGAGCCTTGTTGCATTGTGGGAAATAACAGCTATTTCCAAATACCAAACAAAAACAAGCAGCAGCTACTTCCACTGACATCACCTGCCAGCAGTAAAAATGTCACCATGTGATAAATGTCAGAAAGTAAATCAAGGAAGGGGAATGATTTTACAATGGACAAACACTGACTAAATCATTTATACATATTTGTTTTAAAATTGAAGCACTTCTTTATTACATTGTCAGAAAAGCTAATTTTCACCAAAAGTGTATTTGAGTATAAACCCCTAGGTTGCCTAAAATTGCTTACACACGTTAGAATTTCTGTGGCTTGAAATGATTGCTTATTACCGTTTCAGATGACAGTTTTAGAACGATTCTGCCCTACAAAGAGAGTAGAACAAAGTACAAGTGGGAGGTGCCCTACTCCTGCTTCAAATATATGATCCAGCAAAAACCGTATAGGTCAGTTGTTTGTGATTCTGCATGACTAATGCCTAGTGCACACCATGCAATTTCCTGTTAGACGGGTCGAATAAATTATTTCCAACAGGTCTTATCTGATTTTCGATTGATTTTACGATCACTTCTATGCAACCTGTCAGACCAGTCAGAAATAATCGATTCGACCCGTCTATCTGACGGGAAATTGCATGGTATGTACCCAGATATAATGACCACCTCAACTTGGGGGACCCCTGTGCGCACTAACATTTTGCCTAGTACCATGAAGAATGAATGATTGTTATGGCTTAATATCCTGAAGTGTTGCCATAAAGTTCATGTGCATTTCTCTGCAAGATGAAATTGTATGAAATGGACAGGAAGCACCAGCTTAGCAGTTGATAGATAATGTACTGGTTAAAGGCTCTGCCTCTGACCTGGGTTTAAATTTCGGCTCTTCCTGTTCAGTTAGCCAGCATCTATTCAGTAGGGAGTCCTTGGGCTAGACTCCTTTACACTGCTACTGTCTACTGAGTGCGCCCTTGTGGTTGCAGCTCAAGTGCTTTGAGTCCGCTAGGAGAAAAGCACAATATAAATTTTATTTGTCTTGTCTTATCTCCATAGTAATAATGGCAATCTGGAGAAGGCTACAAACCCAATAGATGGAGAACCGATGGACCAAGCACTGCTCATGTCAGTTCTGTGGATGGCCTAGCTTGTCATTTCATAGAAATCTCTATACTCTGAAAGGGTCATGGCCTTCAGAGACTGAAATGATCTGTGCCAATTTAGGATGTCCAAGCCACAAACGTGAAATGCACTGATGAACTTTTGGCAGGGCTGCATGCTTCCCTATAGTGGAAGAAATCCCTTGATCTCCAGACCCACCTCAGCCCCCAGCAGAGGCCTTTCCATGTGAATGCCAAAAGCTTCTTATCTCTGACCTAACAGCTCATCAGCATAAGCATCCAATCTGGAAATCTGCTCAACTGTATAGTAATAGTAAGCATGTAATGATGGGCAACCAGTACACTCCGAACATGGCAATTTCTGGATTACAGGAGGCTTTCCTCACTAGAGAAGGTAATAGCGTGGGTCCAGGTGTAGCACTTTATGTAGGGCTACTCACTCATGTAGGGACTCTTTGCAGCAGGTTAATAAGAGTCAGTAATGATAATGTCCAGTAAGCTGTTATGCTAATGAGCATTCCTTGAGCCTGAGAATAATCAGCCAGGGATTCCAGGAGCAACAGACAGCTCTGAGATTTCAGTAGATTCTGTTATGAGTCATAGTAATGCTATTTGTGTATGTCCTGCTCCTCCCCCATTCATTTCTATCCTGACAAAAATATGTTTGGCGCAATTTAGTCAATTGTAATGGAGAGCAGTTGTTAAAGCAGTGAATTTGCTCAGATTGTCCACTGTAGATATTGTTCATTGTACAAATGGTTTAACTACAATGCAAGTTATCTGCAACATGTTTGTTTGTTTATTTTCTAGAGGGTTATTTAGGTTTTCGACCATGAACTGCAGTAATCTAGAGGGAATGAGGGTGATCAGTTCCACTCTGATAACCACAAGGCAATAAAACTCCCCCTCCCTCCTCAGGCCAGGGCTGACCTTAGGGCTTGAACTGTTTAGTCACATGACTAGCTCGTAAACTGACCCAAGAGTGAGAGGAAGGGTCCCTGTCCCTCCCAGCCCTCAGAGTCAAACAGGCAGTTCAAGCAACAGGAGAGCCCTCATGATGCTGCTGGGTTCATGGTAACATGCCCAGCTCCATGGCAGCAACCAGGCTACCTCGTACAGGCATGAGATGGACACATGGGAAGGTATGTAGCCCATATTTGTTCATCAGAGTGCATTAGCCTATGTGGCAGATGTGAAATAGGTTGATGCCTGTTGGGATTTAACTAGTTTTCTCTGGAATGTCCTTATCTATAAACACAGGCAGCCATCTGTGGTGTACATGTCTCCCTGTGTGTGTTACTTGTCAACATAAGCACTTTAATTTATTTATTTATTTTTATAAAACTTGTAATTTTAATTCTTGTTGTTTTTTTGAAATTCAATTGCAAATAAGCTGCCTGGATATTTTTTTTGAAAATTTCTAATGGATATTTGTATATACTGGAATACCATTTGGGTGAATAGAGTGTGACTAATATTACTTAATATTGTGATTTTCAATTTTTTAAGAATATTTGTCTTATTAGTCTCCTCTTGTTTGTTTTATTTATTTGAAAAATGATTTTTGCTTGTGAAATTTGACCTTTCAACAAGAAAAAAATGTTAATTATGGAATTGTGTTTAGTTAATATTAAAGCATTGGTGTTAAATGTTAAAATAGAGCCTCAACTGTCAACATAACTGCAATTCAGTTGGGATTGTTGTTGTTTTGTTTTGTTTTTTTGGTTGGGGTGGGGGATTAAAATTAAAGTTGGGATTTTATTCCTTTAATAGATAGATGCTTGTGAATGGAGGTAGGTTTCAAATCTGGTAACAAATTCTTACAATTTCGAATCTTTCGTTTAAAAAAGAGACATTGGTGATTATGACCAGTTTCAGTTTCGCAACCGAGGGAGGAAATTTCGTAAACTTTAACCTTATTAGCTCATATGAGTCAGAAATGTATTGTGCCTCCCATGGCAAGTGTTGACCAATAGGGTGTGCTTAGGGTTAAGAGCACATCCAGGTCAATGCTATGCTGTAAATGCAGTTTGTCTTTTCACATGGTGTGTTCTATGCATCCATAACTTAGTATTAGCAGACATATAGGTGATTTCTTTATCTGGTGCCACAATGCTAGTTTATTTTAGAATATGAAATGTTTATTTTTGATTTGCTGTCATTTTTGACAATGGCAAGATATTAAAATCAAGGTTAATGTTTTTTTCATAGGAATTGTTCTTTCCTTTGTATTGGGTGCAAGGTTCATATGTACCTTGGGATATAGCGTCACTTAGGTAATGATAAATGTGGCCTTCTACGGGGGAGGGTGTCACATTAGTTTGCGACAGCTGGGCACAAGGGTGTCAGAGGATTAACGACAGACAGCTGTGAATGAAAGCTGTCCCCGATGAGAGATTTATGTTTAGATAATGCCATGGCCTATCTGTTTATATTTATATAAGCATATTTATGTGATTTGAAGTGTATATGTACTGTATAGTTTGTATCTCTGTCTTTTGTGTCTACCTGTCTCTATCTAATTGGCCCTAAAGCCTCATAGACGCTAGGAATGTC
Source organism: Hyperolius riggenbachi (assembly GCF_040937935.1). Classification (NCBI taxonomy): domain Eukaryota; kingdom Metazoa; phylum Chordata; class Amphibia; order Anura; family Hyperoliidae; genus Hyperolius; species Hyperolius riggenbachi. Next base: position 207,807,180 of record NC_090653.1, read on the forward strand.
ACCCAGCGGGGACATTACCCAATCCTCTGGGCGACATTGCAGGGCTAGTGCTTTACATATGCGTTGCTTGCAAGCTAGCAGTGTGTTCTGTTGCCATGCGGCGGGGGGGGGGCGCTGACAGAGCGGCGCGGTTGGGATGTCACTCGCCAGGCGGGGTGAGGGGGGAACAAAGTTCTTGGCCACTGAAGCAATCTACAAGGCGGATTGCTGGAAGAGGGAAGTTGGGGAGCTGCTGTACACTCGCTGAATTCTCGCCAGAGGGGGTAGTTATCAGCTGCCTCAACTGAGTTTCATCTATCATATGTACAGGACTGTAAGGCAGCCATCATGCTCAGTTCAACTGATTGCATTTATTTTCAGCGAATTTAACCATGTAGATCACATACTTATGCTGTGCTATATTTAATTTTTCCCAGTGGAACTGGGGGACTAATTGATTTGAATTTTAACCTGGGCAGGTTGTAAAGAACCAATTAGGGCGGGGTCCCACTAACAATTCTTACTAATCACAGTGGAACCCTATGAGGGTGTTTCCACTAAAGCTTTTTCATTTAACACAAATTGCAAAGCTGTAGTGCAATCACTCCCATAGGCAGGGGTGTAGCAATAGGGGTTGCAGAGGTAGCGACCGCATTGAGGCCCTTGGGTCAGAGGTGCCCTGTAGGGCCCTCCCTCAATCACAGTATTAGCTCTCTATTGGTCCTGTGCTGGTAATAATCACTTCTATAGATGCTTTAAATAGTAGTCATCATAAACCTGTTCCTCATCCTTAGCAGGTTTTGGTGCGCGATATCAAATTTTGTGTATAGAGTGCTTGGGGGGCCCAATGTAAAACTTGCACTGGGGCCCATAGCGCCTTAGCTACGCCACTGCCCATAGGGTTCCTTGGTCCTCAGCTAATGCTCTACCTGCAACATTTTCTGAGCAACTGCGCTTGAAGGAATGCTGCAAAATCGCACATTCCTTAAAAATTGCTTGGTAAACTGTGAGCACATAGCAATCGTTTCAGCGCTGGGATTATTATCACTGCAGTGCTTGCGATTGGCATGAATTGCAAACACGCTGCATGCAGCAATGTTTGTTCTTTTGAAAGGGAAATGCAATCGCTGCAAAATGGCAAAAAATTGATTGGCTATTGCGTTTTGCGATCCGAGTGTATACCAGGCCTTACTGTGTAAGTGTGTGTGTTGTGTTTGGGGAGTGGATGCAGGTAACCTACCCTGGGCTGGTTTCATTTGGACAAGGAAGTCGGTTGAGCTTGGAAATCTATGCAAATAAGGAACGGACATACAAACTTCATGCAGATATTCTCTCTCTCTCTCTCTCTCTCTCTCTCTCTCTCTCTCTCTCTCTCTCTCTCTCTCTCTCTCTCTCATAAGCCATTCACTATGCCACTGTGACATATAAAAATCATCCTCTCAGCCACGCCTTACACACAAACTCTGCAGTGCAAAAACAATCTCAATTTCAACATGCAGTCCCCTAAGCCCAATCTACACGTTACATTCCCCGTGCGATTGATCGGATCGAGTCAATTAAATCCGACTGGTCCGATCGGGATTCAATCGATTTTGCATTGATTACTAACCAACACTAACATTACAGAAAGAAGTCCCGATTGGACCTGTCGTATTTAATCGATTCAATCGTGCGGGGAATTGTAACTTGTAAATTAAGCTTTACACACATGCTAGTAGCTGCTGCTGTGCTGTGTGTGGAGCAGTACAGAAGGAAATGGAGTAGAAAATCTGATCAGATGGGGTTCAAATCACATTGAAATGTTACTGCTTTTTGTAATGGGTAAATGCTGTCAATACATAAACCATGAATAATAACACATACTAAATACATTTTAACAAACGTACCCGTGACAGCCAGCTTTAGCCACTACAAAGGATCCCATTATATGTGTTTCCATTATTTCTACTGCGCCACTACAAATGAGCCATTCAAACTGATGTTCCTACCACACTTATAAACAAACACAGTGGGGCCAATGTATGCCGTGCCCAAAAACGTACTGGCTTCACATCTGCAGCCAGAGTAAACCCAGATACATAGGTTGAGATCCTGCAGACTTCGTGCAGATTGAGTCCATCGTAAGAATTGTACCCAGGACCCCAGAGCTGCAAGACAGGAATGCTGAGGACTTGCTGGCCATTAGAAGCCTACATGTCTGTCTCTGAGGTCATTACACAGTCATAAGATCTGTAAGCCTTACACTGTGACATATACTTCCTATACATCTCTTCTTTTTAGAAATCATGCTCTGCTCCTTCATAGACTGTGTTCATCTGGATATGTCCATATTGCCAACTGTACTGTTAGTCCATATTACCTTTTTGAATCTGTCAGTAGTGTTAAGATGGCCATGCACAGGATTGGGCTGGCTTTTGGGGAGATTTGATCATTTTTATTGAATCTTCCAGAGAATTATTGACTCCTGCATTGCTGATGGTCATTTTTGCCTGGTGGTTGGGGGAGGAGAACAAGGGAGCGACAATACCAGCAGGGCAGTTGCTTTTTTTTAATGTTGATAAGGGCCTGGACACACTGAAAATCGCCAATTGCAAAGTGTGATGCAATTGTATTTTTTTTATCAAAATTCCACTTGCGATTTTTGTGCTCTTGCAATGCGATTGTGATTTTACTGAGGTTTTTTTCCCCTGGTTTTCTGATTGTTAACCTAAAAACGCAATGAAAATCGCATGCATTGCATTTTTCCTGCGCTTAAAAAGCGCAGCAGTTACTGCAATTGCCTTTTTCTAAAAACGCTTGGCACCACTATGTACAGGTCATCACGATTTTCATGATTTTTTTTCAAAAGGCCTTGCGATTTAAAAAACTCAGCTAAGCGCAGCCAGTGTGTACAAGCCCTAATGTTTCTGAAGTCTGTTCAAGATCTACTGACCAATATCATATTTTGATTGCTGCTGTACAAGCCCTAATGTTTCTGAAATCTGGTCAAGATCTATTGGCCAATATCATATTGATTGCTGCTCAGTTGGGGAATCGATTGCTTGCCACAAATGGCCCCTTTATAGCTAGCTTACTATCTGGAGGCCTTTTTTTTCCTACTAAATGTAAAATCTTAAGACAATTGAATAATCAAATCCCAATCAGGTACAGTATTCAATTTGCATTAAAAATGTCAGCTGACTTTTTACCCCATAGTCATTCTTAGTGGAATGGCCTCCTAAAACTTTACATCTGGCTACTAAAATAAGTGTTAATTTAGCCACACTTGTGTTGCAACTGACCACACTGCATGCAACTGACCATACAGAGAATTACTGCAAATCTGGTAACCACAATCTTATGTGTAGTGGCAGATTTGAACGGTTTCCGACCTGTAAAGCTCTGTATGCACAGTAGATTTTTGTTAACTAAAATCTACTAATCAGTGATTTTCTTGTGTGAATATATAGTGTATTTACACATTGCCCCCAACATTGGCCGTCATTAGTGATTAGTCATTCTGGACAGCTCAAGGCCAACATTATTTTAATTTTTGTTCCCCCAAAACCGGTGTGTTCCGCAAAATGGAGTGCCTCTCACTCTTCCTACAGCCATCTTTTCATAGACCTGAACAGGCAAGCAGCGAATCTGTATCGCGATTATTGAATGTCACACAAAATGATCACTAACAATCTTTTGGAGTATATCATTAACCATTTGTTTTCCAAAGTATATACGGTAGATCATTTAATATTCTTCTCTCTTTGATGGAAGTTGAAAGAGATGAAAATGTGCACAGCATTTATAAAAGTACAGGATCTACATTCCATAGGCCCACAATTAGGCCTAGTGCACACCAGAGCGTTTCGGCTGCGGTTTGCGATCCGCTTGCGGGTGCGGATCCGCTTGGGTAATGTATTTCAATGGGCTGGTGCACACCAGAGCGGGAGGCGTTTTGCAGAAACGCATACTCCCAAGCTGCTGCAGATTTTGGATTGCGGATGCGTTTCTGCCTCAATGTTAAGTATAGGAAAAACGCAAACCGCTCTGAAAAACGGCACTTCAGAGCGGTTTGCCAGGCGTTTTTTGTTACAGTAGCTGTTCAGTAACAGCTTTACCATAACAATACATGAAATCTACTACACCAAAAACGCTTCCCAAAACCGCAAAATGCTAGCTGAAACGCTACATCAAAATAAGAAAAAGCGTTTCAAAATCTGCTAGCATTTTGCGGATCTGCTAGCGGTTTTTGGTGTGCACCAGGCCTATGAGTGGTCAGTTTTCTTTGTGGTTTATGCAGCTAAATCCTTGTATACAAGCAGGGAAGGGGTGTTCTTTAACCTCCTGAGCGGTATGGACGAGCTCAGCTCGTCCATCACCGCCGGAGGCTGCCGCTCAGGCCCTGCTGGGCCGATTTTTATCAAATAAAGTGCAGCACACGCAGCCGGCACTTTGCCAGCCGCGTGTGCTGCCTGATCGCCGCCGCTCTGCGGCGATTCGCCGCGAGCAGCGGCGAAAGAGGGCCCCCCTAGCCGCCTGAGCCCTGCGCAGCCGGAACAAAAAGTTCCGGCCAGCGCTAAGGGCTGGATCGGAGGCGGCTGACGTCAGGACGTCGGCTGACGTCCATGACGTCACTCCGCTCGTCGCCATGGCGACGATCTAAGCAAAACAAGGAAGGCCGCTCATTGCGGCCTTCCTTGTTTATTATGGGCGCCGGAGGCGATCGGAAGAACGCCTCCGGAGCGCCCTCTAGTGGGCTTTCATGCAGCCAACTTTCAGTTGGCTGCATGAAATAGTTTTTTTTTAATTAAAAAAAAACCCTCCCGCAGCCTCCCTGGCGATCTCAATAGAACGCCGAGGAGGTTAATATCCAAATCCTGTAGGCACCAAGATTTCTCTGTCCACAGCTATGTTCAGTTTGTACTGGAAACAGAGATCAGAAGAATAACTGTGAGTAAAGGAAAATGAAGCAATGGACACAGAAATGCAATAGAAGGGCTATGATTGATCTTACCTTCTGGAATCTGATCATAGAATGCAACTGTGCAAGGAGTACCGTATTTCTCATAATCAGTAATAAGGGAAAGTACCAGTACTGTTACTCCTAAACTAGTAGTTTTGTATGATTACTGCTCTACTTTTGATGCCTTTGGCCTACTAACTATTGGACTATAAACAGAAGATTGCATCGCCTAGAATTGGCAGATTATTACCGCATGTGATTTATTTATTATTTATTTATTGTATTTATAAAGCAGCGTTGGACATTAGTTAAGGTTACAGACAATATTTATGGGTGACATACAGCAATAAGAGAGTACAATGTGGGCATGTTCACATCTCTGCTTTGTAATTACGGTAATCGCATTATCCTAAAGTGCTTCCACAGCCAAGCAGGTCATGTGGGCGCACGCTCACTGCTGCATTGTGCTTGACCTGGGCGCTGCCATAGACGTAATGTTATTACGTCTATAGCGGCACTGGGGTTTACAGTGTATTTTGGGTGCCGGCAATAGCCGGTCCCCCAATTACATCTCCTTCCAAATTGCTACGAATCGGAGGGGGAATAGTATTTATCGCTGCCCAGAATTTCAGCGGCAGAGGGGTGAGCCCTCATTTGGCTTACCCTGCGCCCAACTCCTTCCACGGTGCATTTCTGGGTAGCGTGTGAAAGTGCGAGTTCCATTCTTACATGCATAGTATGTGTTGTGTTTGACACATGCAGTATGGAACCACATAGGGGGTAACATACCCTAAATACTCATGGAAGCATCTTTTCTCACAACAGTGTTCTGGCAGTGGAATGGTACCCATTAGATTTCTGATGTGTGTTCCAAACCTTCAAGATGCCGATCAAAGATGCAATCTTTTTTGTGCAATCTCAACACTTCTATGTAGTAGAAGGGGAAACTGGTTGGATATACTTTGAAGGGATACTTTAGGTAGTCCCTCATATAACGTAGAAGTAGTGAGATTACACAACCAAGATTGTATCAGTAATGTGCACCTTAAGGGCCAGATCACACTTGCGATTGCAAAATGCTATTGCCTAATGATTGGCAATGCAGTTTTATAGTGATCGTTCGGCAAATGCACTTTGCAATTTTATTTTGGAAGAAGAATTGCATGGGGATTGCTAAATGCAGCACATTTGCAATTTTATCCAAATTTGTAGTGCTGCAGTGTGAATAGTTTAATTGCCATAACGCTTTGGTGATAGCCGGCAAACAGCAAAACACTAACAAAATGCTCCAGGGTGTTTATTAGACTGTTCTGCATGTCAGTTTCTGAACGATCTTTGTACAAGAATACATTTTTGGCCAAGTAGTGTGCTCAGCTCTATGGGTAGGAGAGCGAGTCAGGCGGGAGCGAGTTGCCCGGGCATTAGCAATGCATAATAATCGCGATAAAGCATGAATTTATAGAATGTACAGTTGCCTGCTAGCGGTCGGCGGATGTCGGGAGACACTTTTGTGTACGATTGTGTACGGCGACCTTAGTTGCAAGTGTGTACAGGCCTTGGCCACTTTGGTTAATTGTCAACTCTTCTGTGAAGCAAGGCTATTATCTGCCTGAAAGTCAAACCCCCATGACATTGTATTTTGTTTGTGTTCAGGCTTATCCCTGATGTGCTTTCTGTATACAGCTGAAGGCATTATTTCCTTTGTGCTCCCCCTCTACTGTAATCCCAAATATGCAGGAAATCCTGCACAGCTTTTAGCAAAGAGGATTCTGGGACACCAGTTGATAGCTTAATTTTTGCAGTTCTCTTTACTTCTGTTTCAGCTAATCACACACCACCTGATGGCTTCATTTAATGGGAGGGGTCAGCCAGAATTCAGCAGAGCAGCAAAATCCAGTCTTTCAGCACTTGGGTGACTGTGCAGGAAGTCCGCTCTGCTGGGGGGGTGGGTGGCCGCACAATGTGTGTCTGTTGGGGGGAGGTGAATTTCGGCATCTGTAAGGGATCAATAAGTGACAAGGCCCCTTCAGTCCTTTGTGTTTACCTTTTAATTGAGTGTAATCATTTTCCAGGGTTACAAGCAGAAGGGTCAGAAATAGGATCAGATGATTTGGCTTCTTTTCCAGTAACTCACCCTGCCTAAACTAGCAGAGATCCAGCTGTGCAGTAATTCAGCACTGAATAACTCTGGGGTAGTCTGAAATTCTATTTTATAATTGGTTTAAACGATATCCATTGGCAGGGCACACTGTCTGCAGTTTTATCGGTCAATGTGACAGAAATGGGCATTCCTTGCAACCAACCAGATTTAGCCTGTCCGGTGTAACAAACTTGATATTTGGTTAGAGAATTCCTTAGAATTCTGGAATATTAGTAAATTTCAACACAACCTTTTATTATCTATATATTTTGTGTTATTCATATTCTTGTTAGGGATTACTTTTAGACCATTCAAAAGTGGTGGTAAAACCTTATACAGTCTGAGATTACAATTGTTTTCCAAGCTGTTTTGACCAGAACAGGCTACAGCAGCATGGTATATAGCACCAGCAAAACCATCTGCTTAATGTTACCTATACATTACCTATACAGAACAGATCCTGATAGTTCCATTTAGAAAGGCCCTGCACTCAACCCTTCATCTGCCATGGCTGTTCAGTGGTCAGTATAGCTCAGACAAAGCAGACCCTCTCTTCATCTGCCATGGCTGTTCAGTGGTCAGTATAGCTCAGACAAGGCAGACCCTCTCTTCATCTGCCATGGCTGTTCAGTGGTGGTCAGTATAGCTCAGACAAGGCAGACCCTTTCTTCATCTGCCATGGCTGTTCAGTGGTCAGTATAGCTCAGACAAGGCAGACCCTCTCTTCATCTGCCATGGCTGTTCAGTGGTGGTCAGTATAGCTCAGACAAGGCAGACCCTCTCTTCATCTGCCATGCCTTTTCAGTGGTCAGTATAGCTCAGACAAGGCAGACCCTCTCTTCATCTGCCATGGCTGTTCAGTGGTCAGTATAACTCAGACATGGCAGACCCTCTCTTCATCTGCCATAGCTGTTCAGTGGTCAGTATAGATCAGACAATGCAAATCTATATGGTTTTTACATACCGTGTCAGTAGAGTATTGTGCTGTGTTCGGGCACGGGTCCACTGCAATTGAATTGCACCATTTCTCCGAATGCAAATTTGGATATGGAATCACAGCCTAGTGAAATTAATAGGCTGCTTCTGAATCGTGTGTGGTAAAAAAGATTTTTCTGCTCAACACATCCAAATCCTCACTGTAGCTTTGCTGATTTGGATGCAAATTCGCACCGGGTGCCACGCTGTTTCAAAACGGACTCGCCACCCCTGTGGAAACCCAGACTTAGAATTTGGCAAAGCAGGAAGTTTTCAGTCAGGATGATGGCTTTTATTGGCTAAAGTAAGCTTTCGACCCAATAAATATGTCTTTTTCAAACTGTTCATAAGGAAATAGATTTGACACACCTATATTTATTGGCTCAAAAGCTTACATTTTAAATATTTTAAAATTGGGCAATAAATGCATTTCTCTGATTCAAAATATTCTACTAAAGCCTCATACACACGCTAGAAGGTTCTCGGATGATGGTGCTGGTTGGTGTCCTGTCTGCCAAGACTCTAGCATGTGTATGGTGGCCCTGATGTATTGTCCGGGTGCTGGATCTTGTTGTTTGAGCCCATTGTTTTCTGACTCAGACCACTCAGTCATTCTGTCGTGTGCCACACCGTCCTTCCTTTTCCCCTCCATAACAACAGATGCACCTCTAGCCTCTAGAATAACGGCGCACCTCTACAACCCCCTTCGCCCATCCCTGAGGGAGACAGTAATTTTGCGGTTGTAACGCTGGGGTGTATTCAGTAAACTGTGTTACCTAGAATGATGTGTGTTAACAATGAATAGACTCGACTCTACTAAGTCTATGTGCATGTGATTCTGCTTAATGCGGTTTACTGTATACTCTCCATTGGGTGCTCAGCCATTTCCATGTCAGGCCATGAGCTGCAGGTCTGTCACTTTCTCTTATGTATTATGGCAGGCAGTTCTGTTGGTGAAGTTGATGAGCACAACATGCATATTTCTATGGTTCCAACAAAAGTTTTCAAAGACACCTGATTACAAAAATGTGTTTACCTGGTCTATTTTTGTACATATGTTCCCTGAGGACCCCTTTACAAGGGCTTGACCTTTCCTTAAGATACATGTATTTTGTGTCATATAGAGCATTGTATGGTGTGGTTTGTACTGAGGTGGGGGTTGATTTCACTAACCATGAGCATTGATCCTCTTAGCGAGATAACTGGACAACCAGTGTAAACCAGATCTATTGTTTCTCAGTACGTGCAGTGTGTGCCTGGACTTTGCCTCTGTTTAGAAAACTAACTAGGTATTTATTCTGTATGAACAATTACAACAGCTCTGAGGGTTAGTGTCCATACAAAGTTCTAACATGGCACTATGAACAGTGAAACAACTGGCTCTCCTTAAAGCCACAAGAAGCTGCCACAGTGTCTGTGTTACTCCACCTGTGCGGTGCAACTATGAGCACATTATCATGTATTTATATAGTGCTGGCATCATCTACAGCTCTTTACAGAATACATATCAGCACGGTGGCGTAGTGGTTAGCACTCTCGCCTTGCATCGCTGGTTCCCCGGGTTCGAAACCCAGCCTGGGCACTATCTGCTCAGAGTTTGTATGTTCTCCCCGTGTCTGTGTGGGTTTTCTCCATGTGCTCTGGTTTCCCCCCCCACATCCTAAAAACATACAGATAAGTTGATTGGCTTTCCCCTAAATTGTCTCTAGACTACGATACATACAGTACACGGTACATACATAGACATATGACTTTAGTAAGGATTAGATTGTGAGCTCCTCTTAGGAACAGACAAGACAATATACTCTGTACAGCACTACACAAGATGTCAGCGCTTTATACTAAATAATATTAATAAAAACCATAATAGTCAAATCATTAGCTGTCCCTAAATGGAGCTCACATTCTTATCCCTACTACAGTCGTAGTCATATGTCAGTACCATAAACAATTTTTGGGGTACCAATTAACACATCAGTATGTTCTTGTCAAATGGGAGGAAGCTGAAAACCCACGTAAACATGGGGAGAACATTCAAATTCTATGCAGATAGATATCTGGCTCAAATATGAACCTGCGTTGCAAGGCAAGAGTTTTATCCTGACTTGAGGTTTATTATTTCCTTTCATTTTCTTGGAGTAAAGAGGACGATCATTGTATGTACAGTAACCATTATTTTGTTAAAGATGCTCACTGTCCGCCCCCCCAGAAAAGTTCTTTATGGCAATGTTATCAGATAGGAGCAAGATTTGTAAAAATGGAAAACCAGTAGACACTAAATGTAAGAAAGTTTTTGTTTATGTTGTGGCTTGTTACTGCAGATGGAAGCCTAACTAAGGGCTGGTTCACACGGATGTCAGGCGGCGTTGGGGCGGCCGGGAAGCCGCGTTGTCCTGTGACGTCTCGTTCGGGGGCGGCGGTACAGCGACAAGGGGACATGAAGCCGCGGCGGCTAGCTGACCCTGGACATCACATGCGGCATCTAGGGCCGTCATGACACATTAAATCGGGATCGGAACGCCGGTAATCGCCTTTAACTGCGCAAAGCTAAACGCTCCCATTCTCTTGAATGAGAGCGTTTAGCCGACGGGTTCCGAACGCTTGGCGGTAAACTCCGCCAAATGTCTGTGTGAACTGGCCCTAAGTGCTTACATTAGACAGGAAAGGTATCCATGATACAAGCACTGTTGTACAGACTTGCATGCTCAGCTCAACCAAACGTGCCTTTCATTTGCTATCTGGGGACCACCCACAGGAGGGTAACACAATTGCAATTAACCAAAAGATCCAGTACAGTCAATCATTATTCTTCTGATACAGCAGTTACCCTGGATAGATTATTACAAACACTGATATTAGACTATCATCATCACTGATTCAACCGTGTTTAACAACTATCTAATATAGCAATGAGATATCTGCTCATCCTGAAAACCCTAGAGCGCATTACAGGAGACTGGGATAAAACACATTTCTGCTTCTAAATTGGCTGATGATCGAGGGAGAGACACATGATGATACTGTTGTTGTTTTATTTCCCTATATGTCAGAATATGCCTGTAATGTTTGTGATTTTCATAAGTGCTTGTAACCAGGCTCCTAAACAAGGCTTAAAATAGCTAATGCTCAAATCACAAGATCTGCAATGACAGTGTAGAAATTACCCTGTTAACTGCTTCTTCAAGTAAATTATTTCCCAGGCTTCCTGAGTGGGTATCTGCAATAGGAATCTGCTTACTGCATATCTTCCAACCCCAATGCCAATCCCAGTTTGCATAGAGTTGTATGCTTAGCATTACAAGGCTATAGGTGTGCATGAAAATGACTTTCTAGATCACCTGGAAAGCCAATAGTTGCCCTCAAATGATCCATATTGTGTGATTTTGTATTTCGCACAAATGACTGACCCCACATTAGCAGATCTCTCTATGCAAAAGACAGGCTATTACATTTATGCTTGTTGTCAACTCTTCAATCCTGCTCCAAACTTAATTGTGACCTTCTGCCACAATTTGGACAACATGTGGATGATTTCAATACTTATAGATAGAATGCTGAACTTTTCCGTGAAGGCAAGGTCAAACCTTTGTCTGGTGATAAGTTGTTCAATGTATTGCTATAACTATCGCAGCTATCATTTGCAAATGATCAGCATTACTATGAGGTTAAGAAGCGTCACTAATTGCAGCAAGTCTTGCTAGATTCCATTGCTTTGTTAACAAGTATATTAAGCCAAGTAAGGCTGGTCTTATGGCTAGATGTACGCAATGTAAATATAACCCTAAAGATAGCTGCAGAGATTACATGGCAGGTGGACATGACCCAACTGCTAAAAGACCTTGAAACCTTTCCAGTGTCTAGCAACATACAGAGACCCTGCCACTCTGAAAACCCCTTCCAAGCAAGAACAGGTCTCATGTCAGCATGGCATATAAACTGTGCCAATGGAAGTATGCTATTATTGCTACATTAGCTAAATACTTGCCTGACAACCCAGGAAGATGTATCCCAGCGACATTCCTCAGCGACGAGCACTCACCGACCCATCTCACTGCAGGCGGGTACACGCGATCAGCACAAACGTGAGGTTAAGCAGTACTTTGAGTGGAGTTGAATCGTCAGGGATCTTAAAGATCCAATCTGCAGTGATGGTCGATATTGGGGCATTTCACTAAACGTTTACATAATTGCACATCTGTACCCAAGTTGTGAGATCGTGGAAATGATCGCGCATCGCAAAAAAAAGCCTGTGCTTGGAGAAATCCTCGGACAAACCACATAATGGGTATGGTGCTTATAGAGACGATGGTGTCAGACTGGTATTAGAACTGAGCTGGGTGGGAATTTCTTTACATAAGTGGGTCTCTGCTAGTTGTTAGGGGGACCTTACTGTATAGAATAATCTTACTTAATGTACTAAATGGACATTCACTTTTTTTCTCTCCCCTCTTTGTGTAGAAAAGAGAACTACCTTTTCTCTGCTGAACTAAATAACCCAGCCCTTCTTCCAACATAAATATTGTATATCATTGTCACATTTTGACATATGGCTGGCCCTCAGTATGTGAACACAGGCACTGATCTCGCCTTTAAAATTCTTTCTGAAGACCTTGAGGATTCTTTCCTTAATGTTCTATTTCCAGCCAGGTCAAAGTTGCAGGGACCAGCGTCTCAGCGGTGAAGTTTATGTCAACTACAGAGCTCGGAGGTATTTCTCTCATTTTCTCAGTACCTCGCTGGCGGACGGTATCCAAGAACAGAATGCTTTGGGCTGAACAGTAAAGTAGTTTGCGCAGTAAATGATGCATGACCAAAAACTGACCCTACTTCCCCACAGCTGATTGAAAGCTTTTAAACAAGTAAGGATGGCATTTGCCTTTGTACAAAAGATGCAAAGGTCCACAATAGCCCGCTTGTAAATAAATGCAGCACTGCCTAGTGATTCAAGACCATCCAGAGTCAGCAAATCCCTGGCTTCTCATGTGTTTTCAGCATGCCATTAGTTATCCTCACTTTTCATTATTCGCTCCATGTTGCTGTTCAGTGCTAACATCAGTTTGCTTAGATGGTACTAAATCCTAGTTTCACACACGTATCTAAAGGTGCTGAGGGACATCAAACTTTGAAAGAGATGAATTAAGATTGTTTTGGCTGACCATTGCTTGTTTCTACAGGCATCCTCCACCTTCTGTTACTGTCAAACCAGAATACAAGCAATTAGATGTGGCTGAATTTTTGGGGGGCTGATTTATTTGTCCCCAGGTGTCACTTGCAGCCCTCTTGCTTAATCTTCCCCTTCCTCTCTCCATTTGACAGTAATTGCCACTCGTCTCATGCTGGGTATACACAGCTCGTTTTGAGCCATGAAGATGGCTAGATAGATCATTTCGGACATGTCCGATCGTTTTGCCGATCGATTCCGGATTGCAGTGAATGGAAAAAGATAAGAAAAACGAGCGGAAGATAAAAGAATTGACTGTGGAATTGAGCGGGAAAATCGAGCGGCAAAAACGAGCTGTGTATGCCCAACATTAGTCCAACATACAGGAACAGGAAGGGCTGCCAGCAGACTTAGCCAAAATTATCAGAATGTTACTCTTTGGCTGGGTAAAGGAGTTTATATATACAATCGGATGACATAATGAGCAGAGGGCCCAAATGTTATAGCTCTTCATGTGACACAAGGTTTCTACAGTTAAAAATCCTGTTTTAAACTTGTCAGTTGTATGAAACAGCACTAGGGGAAGGGATAACAGTAGGTGTTTGGAAAGTATGCAGCTACTTTTCTCAGCATCATCACATTTTCAGACTACAAAGAAGAAGGGACTAATGCAAGGTAAACCATTCAATTTTCTGGAAGACTAACAGGTATGAAACGATTATTTACAACAGGTCTGATCAGCTCTCAATCAATAACGGGATCAATTTTGTGCAGTAGTGTTTGGAAAATCAATCCCATTATCAATGTGGAGCTGATCGGACATGTCGGAAATAATAGTTTCGACAACTTTATCTGCAGGGAAATTGAATGGTTTGTACCTAGCCTTAGACTCAACTCTTTGTCTGCACAGTCTGAAGAAGGGGACCCGTTGCTGGCCCCGAAACAATTGTCACATGTATGTGCTGATGGAGAAATAAGAGGCCTATTGCAACTTGAACCGGGTGTGCGAGCCTGGACTTACATTTTACAACTCTTTCAAAAGGTATGCAGCCTGCCGCTCTGGAAGTCTCTACTGCAGGTACTGGTTGCTGAGGAGGTTCCTGATTACCGTAGGTAGTTTATTTGACAACAGCTAGTGGAAGTGTCTATGAACAGATGCAACTAAGTACCAGGGCTAAAATAAAGCGCAGTCAAAGCTTTTTAACTCAATTGATGATATCTGCCCCAAATCTGTGCACTCCCACAAAACTAGTAAAAAAGCTAGACGTTTCTGAGCAGACATTGTGTGAATGCGTATGACAACTGGCAGTACAGTGCAGTTTTCATTGATCTCAAATGGATTTTGGCTTAAATGTGAATGTAATAGAAGGCTTTAGTGTGGTGCATCATTCCACACTCTGGTCAGAAATTCCAAAGTGCTCTTTGACTGGTATGTTGATAAGTTATCCCCCCCCCCCCCCCCCCCCCAAACCCCTTTTCCCTTGAGAAACATTTAAATGTAATACATGAATACAGACTTCTTAGATGTGGCAAATAATGTGTCTACCTGATTTCAGTCCATCACCACCTTGCCATATTTGCCTGATTTGGTATTAGACAAAGTCTCAGTAGAGGTCAGATGTAATATCTTTTTAAAGAAAGTGAACAATGCCATCCTAACCTTAGTATTCTGGTTAATGTTACTTGTGTGTTTGACAATCTTTCTCTATTTAGAACATTGATGTGATACATGTGCTAAAACATGGCTATATAATAGCCTGAAAACGTGAAAAAAGCGTTTTTGTTTTTTTTTATTCCATTTTGGATACAAATATTGATTGTGTCCTTTTTGGGCATTTGTTGATGTGGGCTAAAACTGGCACCGGAATCTGTGATGTCACTGCAAAATATATATTGTATGAGAACATGGATGAAACCCCACCATGACCTTTGAAACAATGCCCCCTTTAATGCATGGAGGGGGAGGAGGCCATAAAATTCTACAGGGTTCAAGATGAGGTTGAGTTGTAAGCTTTGTCATTTTCACACACTGCAACTGTGTTTGCTTTAGCACTTGTGCTGCAATGAAGTTGGCCAGCAGAGGCTGGGCTAAAGATAAACTCATGCCTGTGGTCACCACATGTTCATGCTTTCCTAGTGCATCTACACTGCATTAGCTTTACTAGAAAATGACCACTATTCCCCATAGTAAGCTTCTTTCCTAGCAACTACTGTGCATATTATGAAGGAAGGAAGGATCATTGGCATAGAGACATGCATGTACGATGCATCCAAGCATTATGTTATTCCCTATGGAAGGTTAAGTTATGGATAACCAGAACAAAGAGATTTTTTTTTTTGGCGTGACGCCAAATGATCTGGAAATCTCTATAAGGAGGAAACATTGCAAAAGTATTATTTTGTCTTTTTAAGGTATTTACAAATTTACAAATCACTACCAGTTGAGCAGAAGCACCCAACATGCTTTACTTCAGTACAATAAGTGGAATATGCACTGATGTGATGCATTATGGGTATTATTTATTGATCATGTGGAGACGAAATGTACATATAGCACCTGTGTTAAAAACTTCACAATGCTTTTAGTAGAGCGCCTTTGGGTTCCTTTTATGCCAAGTACAAAAAAATTGCTTTTTGATTCTCCTTGTTTGGCCTTTTAAGATCACTGCCATCAAGGTCTGCCACAGAGGCATATCAATCCACTGCTAAAGGACAAAACAGCTGTCTGCATGTTGGATTATGTATATGGCTCTGGAAAGCAATAGACGTGACCTTTGGTTTTGGATGTATGGCTTCAGGGGTGTGGCAAAATTATTTACATATTCCACTCACTGTCTGGAAATGTTGGATATGTGTGGTTGTGTGTCTTATTTTTTGCTCATGTGGGGAGAAATTTGAAAATGACTTATTTTAAGAAAACAAAATTGTTAATTCCTGTGGAAGACACAAAAAGCAGGAAGCTCTCATGCTGTGCATTACCTTTGCAATCGGCCAGGAAAATCCAATCTTGCTAATAACTCTTTCCTCAGAGTGAGGTAGAGGGTGGTTGGTCAGGTAGAGGTGTACTTAACAGACCGATTGGGTGACAACAGTAATGTCTGTAAATAGCTGTATCGGGTGACAACAGTTGAATTCCTGTATGTGAGCTGATTGTGTGCAAGGTAGTGAGAAATGCAAAGTCACTAAGGCATGGGGTCCTAGAAAAAGCATTGATAGGATCTATATACACATGAGCTCAATAAGAGAAAGATTTTTAAAAGGCCCATTCACACTTTAGTGGGAATTGCGCGATTCCCGCTCACGGCAAATCGCTAGCGGTTTTTTAAAAACCGCTGCAGCATGTAACACATGGCAGTGTTCTCACTGCTGTGATTGCGGTTAGCGATAACCGCAAACATGTTACATGCAACCGTTTGCCGGTGATTCACGATTAGCATGATCTAGCAATAGCGATTAGCATGCCTAGCACCGATAATTGCGATCGTGCCAAAACCGCCGCGTGTCCAGTGATTTTTCCGCGTTAATCGCGGGAAAATCACTCCCGCAAAACGCCCGCGGTGATTGCTGGCGTTTTGCGATTTTAGATGGGAACGGGGCCTGATTGTCACAAGCTACATACACTAAAGCAGGCCAAAGAGAATCAGATATTTACCTGGAAATTTGACTTGTTGCACATTTTGAGTTAATACTTAGGAACACAAAGCAAGTAGAAGCCCATCTATTATGTACATTAAAATCTTGGTTATCAGTGACCCCTCCCTTCCCATTCTGCATGTACATTTGTATAAAAGGGCAGCACGGTGACGTAGTGGTTAGGTCTTTTGCCTTGTAGCGCTGGGTTCCTGGTTCGATTCCCAGCAAGGGCACGGTTTGCACAGAGTTTGTGTGTTCTCCCTGTGTCTATGTGGGTTTCCACCAGGCACTCCGGTTTCCACTCACATCCCCTAAAAATGCAGATAAGTTAATTGGCTTCCCCCTAAATTGGCCCTAGGCTACAATACACAAACTACACTATAGACATATGACTATATTAGGAATTTGACTGTGAGCCCCTCTGAGGGACAGTTAACTGACAAGACAATATACTCTGTACATCGCTGTGGAAGATGTTGACACTATATAAATACTAAATAATAATAATAAAAGAAACTGGTGATAAACACAGGGGTGACTACAGGTTGCTGTTGCCAATATTCAATAGCTGAGGCCTAAAATAAATCCAAGCATAGAAGCCAACGGTTCACATTGCTAAGTGCTGCCTCCATCTTGCTGCACACATGGCAGCAGAATCCAGCTCACCTAGAAATGGACATTTGCACAAATGATAAATCCATTGATTTGTAACAGTGAGTGGACCCATGCAAATCAGGTTGATATTCATGGCACTACCACTGTCTTGAAATAGTGGATTTTTTTAAATTTAATTTAATTTTTTTTTTGCAAGAACTCACTGCCATTATCACCTATTTTAAAAGGTCAATTCATGGAAATTTAGCATTTATCCAAAAATGATTAAAAATGTCTTTCTTTATGTTTTACCTGGTGTATATATCAGTAGTTGTTGTTGTTACAGTATTTAGTTTGTATATAGCGCCCACATCTTCCGCAACACTTTACAGAGTACATATTTCTCACTCAGAAGGGCTCACAATCTACTCCTTACCATAGTCATATGGCCATCCTAGTCTAGGGTTGATTTAGGGGGAATACAACAAACTTATCTGTATGTTTTTGGGGTGTGGGAGGACAAATTAATTTCAAAATATTAAAAAAAAAAATCAGCCTTTTTAGTATTGCTCCTTATTCTTCACTGCTCTTTTAGGACTGTTTTTACATTTTACATTTTAGGCTGGTTACTGCAGAGTCTGGTAAAGTCTTTAGGGAACAATGCCTTTGTCTTCTTTACAGAAGGCACCAGAGGCAGAAATATGGGGAATAATTTCTAGGGAATGTTTATTTCCATTGGAGGCCGTGTTTTTCACTCGAGACAGCATATTTTTATTCATTTTTTTAAATTCATGATTAGCTAAATAAGTGATTCAGTGCCTGCTAAGTATGAATTACTTTGAGAGAAGAAATGACTGAAGAAGGCTTTCCAATTAGCTATCTTGTATCTTCAGCCACTACTTTTTTTTACACTGTTGTGAATACTGTTTGCATTACTAAGATTTGTTTTATTATCACACCTTCAGAATTAGTAGGCTTTTGTTCACAACACTGGGCCATCACGTTCACAGACCTGTCAAGCCTTGAGTAGTAAGATAACCGTTCTAGCAGTTATAATAATTATATATTAGTTTATCCTAATTATACCCTACTCCTCTAAAATGTAGGTAATACTCCCTAGTCTAAACCACTTTAGCTCAAGCAACCATTGAACGCCATTATGCAACCATTTATTAAAAGAAGGGTTAACTAGAATTTTTTCTTTTAAATGATGTTCAGGTATTTTTTTGTTACCTTTTTTTTCCACTTTGATAGTTATTTTGAGGTACATTATATTTGAATTATCATTTGGCTCTGCAGATGTGTAGATAGGTTAGGGTTGCCACAGAATTCCGGACTTCTCGGCAGGCTTCAGGCAGTCAATGGTAGAGGGGGGGTGTTAACAACGCTAATGCCAATTTATCAAGGAACGGGTGAGTCATTAACCTTTTCAAACGTTCAGTTGCCAAAGTTACATCAATGGACTATAAAGTTACCATTACTTACATAAAATTTTATGTTACAACACACTCGGGGCAAGTCTACAGTAGAAATCTGGCGAAAATTAGTCTAACGCCCTTTCAATCAAGATGGATTTTTTGGGTAATTCTAAAAAGGAATCGTACATTTGAATGGGTACTTTAAGGTGCCCATACATTACTAGATTTTCCATCGGAAGATTGAGCAATCTACTTTATCGGGAAATCGAAAACAGTGTGGTCACTAGAAAGTAAATCGACTAGTGGCCCACACACTGCAAGTGAGATCCTGGCAATTCTCTTTCACTAATCCATCTGAATGATGTTGTGCCTCCATGCCCTGAAACCAAGAAATAATCGATTCTGTGTCGATCAAAATCATGTGGACATTAGCCGATTCCTTTACGATTGACCAATATTTTCCATCCTGCTCAACTGAGCAAATTTGTTAATACAGGCAGATATTGACCAATTTCATTAATGGAGCAGAATAGAACACAATCCATTTTCCCCCGATCCAATGAAATCAAATCGAACGGTCAAAAATCAACACAGACAGCTTTTCCTACTGGCAATTTTTAACTCATATTGTTAGAAAAACTGCATAGTACATTCTCCAGAGAATTAGCATTCCTTTTGTACAGATGTCACACTAGCCTCCTTGGAGCCAGGACTGAATTAGTTTTTGATCAATTAGTTGCCAGTACTACAGAATACCTAAGCAGCTCAGGGTGACACAGAACCCCTAGGAAAGTATAAGAGACTAAAAGAGGCCAAAAAGCCCTCCTACTAAATACCTTCTGTTTTAAGAAGGCAAATTACACTTAGTTGCCAATGTAAACTTTCATTTCAAGCCCTCTATTTTTAGACTGTTTGGCCACCTACAAATAGATTTTACCTTTAAATAAAGAATGCCCTCCCCCACCTCAGTAGGGAATCTGCCTTGTGGGACCCCCACTGACATTGCTAATCAAACCTATCCGGGTGGCCTCCCAGCTGTTATGTATGTTCACTTTAAAATAAGTTGTCACAGCACAGCATCACTAGTAGCAATGCATTGTTTGTATTGTATTACTACTAGATGTCAATTTACTGTGCAATTTTTAGTGGTCAATATTTTTTTTCGTTCATATTATTCAGATGGTCTTTTCAAAACAGAGAAGCTGGTGGGCCCAGTCGATCCTAAACTATAACATATTTGAATGTTTCCTTTAAAAAAAATGGTGGATCAGCATGGCAATTGTCTTTTAAATACAATTGCAACTAGTTTCAATATCACAAACCGTTTAGATCCATTAATACTGTGGAATGATTAAAAATTACTTTTCTTTTGATTTGAATGATCTCCTTGAAAAACAGTTAACTAGAAATTGTACTGTTATCAAGCTGTTCAAATTATCAGTTTTTTGGGGCCAACCTAGACCCAAGAATTGAGGGTTTGAGTAGTCGCAAGTGGGTGGACTCACTAAACTCAAAGTGAACTTTTCATGTGCAGGCAGTGTACATAAGGCTTATGCAAGCTACGTAATGCTTTCCATAATCTGCATAACTCACATTGTAGTTAAAGAAAACCTGAACTGAAAATTAAAAGTCAAAATAAGCATACACAAGTCATACTTACCTTCCATGTAGTCTACTCCTCAGTGTCTTTCTCCTGTCCCGCGTCCTGTTTGTTCACTGTGATCAAGGGAATTTTCCGTTCTCCATTTTGAAAATGGCCATTACCCATAACAGCTTTCTGGTCAGCACACAGTTAAACTGTAACATCGCCCACTTGAGCCATAGGGAAACATGGACATTACCTGGTACATCAGTTTTCCTCTCGGCTATAACTGACAGCAACTAATATTTTACTGACAGCAACTGATATATTTCAGATCTGACAAAATGTTGTCAGAACTGGAAGGGATTAGTGTCAGAAGAAAATGGTGAGCTTCTGAGAGGAACTGATGGCAAGGTAACTATGTAATGTTCATTTGAAGTTACCTCGTGTTTATTTTAAATATTTTTACTCAGTACAGGTTCTCTTTAAAGAAGTTAATATCTGACAGAACCAACCGATTTTAGACTAGTCCATCTCCTTATAGGTTTTTCTCAGGGTTTTCTTTGTTTTCAAATGCATTTCCTGAATGGCAGTTGCTAATGCTTCATACACACTTGAGATAAAAGTCTTTGGAAAAGGCAAGATCACAGACCAATTTTACCCCCTTCCATGTAGTATGAGAGCCATACTCTACACCAGGGCTACCCAATAGGTCGATCGCGATCTACCGGTAGATTGCGACCACCTTCTTGGTAGATCGCGCGTCTTGTAAAAGTTTGTTGCGGCCAGCAGCTCATCGTGTTTAGCTGCTGGCCAATAAGGATGCAGGCGGGGAGAGAGGGAGGAGGGAGGCGGCACGGCCGCTACATCATGGCTGGGGAGGCGACGGGCAACGTGCGTGCTTGTAACGTGCCCGGCGCCGCCCCCAGCCATGACGTAGCGGCCGCGCTGCCTCTCTCATCGCCGCCGCTTCTCTCCTGCATCCCATTGGCCTGCCAGAGTTTCTCCTCGCCGCCTCTTCTCCTCTGCCTGCCTGCTAACCTACGCTGCAGGTACATATACCTGGAGGGCCCATATACCTGGCTAACCTACACTGGGGACCCATATACCTGGCTAATCTACACTGGGGGCCCATATACCTGGCTAACTACACTGAGGGCTCATATACCTGGCTAACTACACTGAGGGCCCATATACCTAGCTAACCTAAACTGAGGGCCCATATACCTGGCTAACCTAAACTGAGGGCCCATATACCTGGCTAACCTACACTGAGGGCCCATATTCTGGCTAACCTACACTGAGGGCCCATATACCTGGCTAACCTACACTGGGGGCCCATATACCTGGCTAACTACACTGAGGGCCCATATACCTGACTAACCTACACTGGGGGCCCATATACCTGGCTAACTACACTGAGGGCCCATATACCTGGCTAACTACACTGAGGCCCCATATACCGGGCTAACTACACTGAGGGCCCATATACCTGGCTAACCTAAACTGAGGGCCCATATACCTGGCTAACTACACTGAGGCCCCATATACCGGGCTAACTACACTGAGGGCCCATATACCTGGCTAACCTAAACTGAGGGCCCATATACCTAGCTAACCTAAACTGAGGGCCCATATACCTGGCTAACTACACTGAGGCCCCATATACCGGGCTAACTACACTGAAGCCCCATATACCGGGCTAACTACACTGAGGGCCCATATACCTGGCTAACCTAAACTGAGGGCCCATATACCTGGCTAACTACACTGAGGCCCCATATACCGGGCTAACTACACTGAGGGCCCATATACCTGGCTAACCTAAACTGAGGGCCCATATACCTAGCTAACCTAAACTGAGGGCCCATATACCTGGCTAACCTAAACTGAGGGCCCATATACCTGGCTAACCTAAACTGAGGGCCCATATACCTGGCTAACCTACACTGAGGGCCCATATTCTGGCTAACCTACACTGAGGGCCCATATACCTGGCTAACCTACACTGGGGGCCCATATACCTGGCTAACTACACTGAGGGCCCATATAACTGACTAACCTACACTGGGGGCCCATATACCTGGCTAACTACACTGAGGGCCCATATACCTGGCTAACTACACTGAGGCCCCATATACCGGGCTAACTACACTGAGGGCCCATATACCTGGCTAACCTAAACTGAGGGCCCATATACCTGGCTAACTACACTGAGGCCCCATATACCGGGCTAACTACACTGAGGGCCCATATACCTGGCTAACCTAAACTGAGGGCCCATATACCTGGCTAACCTACACTGAGGGCCCATATTCTGGCTAACCTACACTGAGGGCCCATATACCTGGCTAACCTACACTGGGGGCCCATATACCGGGCTAACTACACTGGGGGCCCATATACCGGGCTAACTACACTGGGGGCCCATATACCTGGCTAACCTACACTGGGGGCCCATATACCTGGCTAACCTACACTGGGGGCCCCCATACCTGGCTAACCTACACTGGGGGCCCCCATACCTGGCTAACCTACACTGAGGGCCCATATACCTGGCTAACCTATACTGAGGGCAGGTAACCTATGCTGCAGGCACATATACCTGGCTAACCTGTGCGGGGAGGGGGGGGGGGTGCTTAGCATTTGAGACGTTAGTAGATCTCCTGGCCTCTGCAAATTTTAAAGTAGCTCGCGAGCCGAAAAAGTGTGGGCACCCCTGCTCTACACAGTCTTTTCTATGGAGCTGCACTCCCCATCAAATAAAATCTTTGCAGGATGCTGCACACAAAGATGCCCGTACACACTCAAAAGATCATTATCTGCAAAAGATCTGTTCCTGCAAAGGATCCATTCCTGCAAAATGCATTAAAGTCTATGAGATCTGCAGATCCTCATACACACCTTGTTTAACAGACAATCATCTGCAGATCAGATCCACCAGGATTGATTTTCAGATCTGCAGATGATTGCCAGATATGCAGATAAAGTCTGTTAAACAAGGTGTGTATGATGATGCAGATCTCATAGACTATAATGCATTTTGCATGGAATGGATCTTTTGCAGGAACAGATCTTTTGCAGATAATGATCTTTTGTGTCTGTACAGCATCTGTGTGTGCAGCATCTTGCAAAGATTTTATCTGATGGGGAGTGCAGCTCCATAGAATAGACTTTGTAGAGTATGGCTCTCATACTACATGGAATGGGGTAAAATTGGTATGTGATCTTGCCTTTTCCAAAGACTTTTATCTCAAGTGTGTATGAAGCATAAGTCTAACTGCCAAAATAGTTAACCACTAGCCAGCCTCCCTACTCACTTGCACACTATTCTGGCAGTTAGACTTCGGAACTGCTGTTCAGGAAATGCTTTTGAAAACAAAGAAAACCCTGAGAATACCCCAAGAGGAAATTGACTTGTCCAAAACCTGTCAGTTATGTCAGATTTTAGCTGCTTACTTTTTTGCTGTAGGGGTCCTTTAAATTGTGCCCAAGTCCTGCTCCCAATTATACAGCTGTGCAAAACAGAGGTCGCTAATAATATGCAAATCACAACTACCATGTTCTGTAGACGCACCAGTGCGTACAAATCAATAAAAGGTTGTCCATTTTGCATCTAATCTTAGAACTGTCTGTAAATGGAGATACAAAGCAACTCTTGTAGGGTTATGTTTCCATATTAAGAATAACTTGCATAAAGTCTTATAATGAGTAGAGTGTAGTGCATAGCATTTAATGAATTGCATTCTGCTCTATTCATTGTGCGTTAAAACTTTAGGCAAGTTATTCTGATTACCACAGTTTAGTGAAGATACCCCATAGTCCTTTATTGTACAATCATCTATTGCATGGTTGATGTGTTGAAGTTAGCTATACAATTTCAAGTCTTTCATCATGTAATCATCTCTTCCTTGCCATCCTTTGCATTGGTTGTCCGAGAGGACATATACACATGAATAGCTAACTCTATTGACCATTATCTAAAACTGGGTATTCTTAATAGATTATGAAAGATTGTAAGTAAAAAAATATTGGATCAATGTATTAAATTAACACTTTTCTAATCAATGTTCAATTATTGTGAACTATCAAGCATTTATTCAGAAAGACTTTGGCCTCAATTCACTAAGCTTATCTCCTGTCTTTAATAACTCTTCTAGAGTTGTTACCATGGTGATAAGGCATGTAGTATTCAGGAAACATTTTACCTCAGGCAAACCTAAAGTTAACTCTTCTGTCTTTAAGTTAACTCTTCAATCCTTAAAATAACTCCAGAGTTAAAGACAGGCGGTTTATTAACTGCATGTGAAAATAACTACAGAGGAGGTAAATTAACTACAGAGGAGGTAACTTAACTACAGAGGAGGTAACTTAACTACAGAGGAGGTAACTTAAGGAATGAAGAGATAAGATAACTCTCTCTTATGTGGAGGTAAGTTTTCTCTTGCCTTATTATCTCCAGCATGATCTTAGTGAATTGAGGCCTTTGTCTAATCAAGCAGGTGACATTGTATGTGGTGGTGGAGGCACGTGTGTGTGTGTCACAGTTTATGCCCGGTTCTACGCAATCAGTGGCTTCACTGGCTTTTTAGTAGGATTAATATTAGATAAGATCCCAACTGACATCTCATGTAATATGAAATGGTGTAAGGCTGCATGCAAACAAACAAATATCGTGTAATACTGATCATTTAGTGGATCTAATAGTGTATGACGCTCCAGTCCCGCTAGCCACTTAAAATTATGGCCAAATATACTATATTACAAGGATACATACTTCCTGCTCACAAGAAATATATTTCTGTGGTTTTTTTTGTTAGCAGCTTTCCCTGGGTGCAGATGTGGTTCAAATGATTTAATGATCTTCCACTATTCAATGTTTTTGCCCAATTAGTCATTCGATTAGACAAAAAACATCTAATTGGGCAATAATTGTTTTGGATATTTGTGTTCGCAGTTGACATTATGATCAACATCATGATCGAAATACAGAACCGCAATGTTGGTTCTTGGTGATACCGATCATAACATCGATTGAAGTGCCGATCTAAGTTGTATAATGTATACCCTGTCCCTAGATGCTGATTACAATTGCTGTGTACGGTTTTTGATGCTTAGGCAGTAACTTAGATGCATTAGTAGCAGTGAAATTTAGCGTTTGTCTATAATAGGCATGTTTTAAACCTATGTGTCGAATGCATTTGGACATTGCGGTAATGCAGTCAAACTTAACGTTGCTGTGATGCTACTCTAAACTCATCAGATATATTGATTGTTGAACATCAATATGCTTCCATAGTTACCATCAAAACACCATCCAGAAATTCTTCGCAAACCTTGATAATAGCTGTAGGTCTACATGTTTTTTTTAGATATAGAGAGCAGCCTGGAATATCAAGGTTAAAGGGGTTGTTTTACATATTAATGCCATGGGATCATAGAGAGGTCAATGGTAATATAGCCCCACTCCACCCAACACTTTGCAGTATAACACAAGGAGTCACCATTAATATGCAGAAAAAGGCGAGAGCATGGGGTCATGAAATCAATAGGGCCTTGGGAGTCCTAAATAGGGTCAGCTCGAATTCCTACAGGGCCTTGTAAAAATCCACAGATTGTTATCCTCTGGTTTTCTGGTGGTTCTACAAAGTTTCACTGCCAGGACTAGAAGAATGCAGCCTTGTACAATTATCCCCAACTCACATGTGGGAATTCCCATTACATACCTGCATGGTAATGCACAGTTTTATTTATATTGAAGACTTGTTTGAAAACTGGAACTTTGCAAGACATAACCTGGCTAAATTAATTTCTAGGGTAGTTAAGAATACTGTATAGCAAAAAAAAAAAAAAACAGATGTTGTGTATTCCGTGCTACAATTCTGTTTGGTCCGATATACCCAAGTGCGTAGTGGCATGCTGCACCATACCTTCTAATACTGGGGCTGCCCGGATGCTGTTCCCTGAAGCAGCATGATGCTATCACACTTACCATAATTAAAGACCATGAATTAAAAGCACAGGTAATTGATTGCTTCTCTTTATAACACAATACAGTGGATCACAAGAAAATGCATAGGTGGATTGTTAGAATGGCAGTAGACTATGACTGCTATCACCTATACAAGGCTTTATTCTTACCCAGGTTAAAGGACAACTGTGGTGAGAGGGATATGGAGGCTGTCATATTTATTTCCTTTTAAGCAATATTAGTTGCCTGGCTATCCTGCTGATCCTCTGCCTCTAATATTTTTAGCCATAGACCCTTGTTCAGACAAGCATGCCAGCATATGGAATAGAGTGGCTGTACATGTAAAAGGGGTTACTGCCATGTCGAGTTTGCTCATAAGAGACGTCTGTACATGGAATGGGGTGAAAAGTATAATATTGTGCATAACTATCCCGGTATCTCGTGTCTAGGACACCAACAACACCAACATAGCGTGGCTGGATAGTGTAATGTTTAACCTCCCTGGCGGTAAGCCCGTGCTGAGCACGGGCTATGCCGCCGGGAGGCACCGCTCAGGCCCCGCTGGGCCGATTTGCATAATTTTTTTTTTGCTGCACGCAGCTAGCACTTTGCTAGCTGCGTGCAGGGCCCGATCGCCGCCGCTATACGCGTCGCCGCAGCCCCCCCCCCCCCCCCAGACCCCGTGCGCTGCCTGGCCAATCAGTGCCAGGCAGCGCCGTGGGGTGGATCGGAGTCCCCTTGGACGTCACGACATCGGTGACGTCATCCCGCACCGTCGCCATGGCGACGGGGGAAGCCCTCCAGGAGATCCCGTTCTTTGAACGGGATCTCCTGATCTCCGATCGCCGGCGGCGATCGGAGGGGCTGGGGGGATGCCGCTGAGCAGCAGCTATCATGTAGCGAGACCTCGTCTCGCTACATGAAAAAAAAAAATAATAAAAAAAAAAACGTATTTGCTGCCCCCTGGCGGATTTTTGCCAAACCGCCAGGAGGGTTAAGTGCTCTGCTTGTGACATAAGAGACCTGGGTTCAAATCTAGGCTCCTCCTATTTCAGTAAGCCAGCACCTATTCAGTAAGGAGTTCTTGTGCAAGGCTCCCCTAACACTGCTACTGCCTACTGAGTGTGCTCTGGTGACTGCCTTGCAAGTGCTTTGTGTCCGACAGGAGAAAAGTGCTATACAAATACTGAAAGGATTATTATTATTAACATATACTTTCCATTTTTGATTGTGTTGGTTTAAAAACGGTTTGATTTTTGTTAACTAAGTTGTTCCCAATAGTCTGTCCTCCCTTTTCCATCAGTTGCGTAAACATGCAACTCTCTGATGACCACAGCAGAAATATTTATGGATAAAAGTTGGCCATCACATACACATCACACGATTGTGCAATCACATACGTGTGTATTTGTCAAGGCAAGGTGTAAATGCCCCCTCCCCTGTT
The DNA here is from genome assembly GCF_040937935.1 of Hyperolius riggenbachi. Taxonomy (NCBI): domain Eukaryota; kingdom Metazoa; phylum Chordata; class Amphibia; order Anura; family Hyperoliidae; genus Hyperolius; species Hyperolius riggenbachi. Next base: position 207,835,019 of record NC_090653.1, read on the forward strand.
AATCATGCTGAACCAGTTCTAAGCCTTTTGTGCAGCCTAACGTGCTGATAACAGTCAACAGAATGCCGTGTTATCTGTTGGAAGTAGGTAATGCATACAGTGTAATACGGATTTTTATGTACAAGTTTATCCAACCAATACCTTTCTAAACAAACACATTTAGAGCTATTGATACTTAATCTTAAGAGAAAAAGACAATTTGCATTCAAAGTAATGGCTTATTGAGACTTTGGTACACGCCCCCTCCCTTTTTCCTTTTCTGTAATACAGTTTTTCTCAACCTTCTTTACCGAGAGAAACCCTAACCATTAGGAAAAAATTCAGATCTTGAGGAACCCTTGCCTAAAAATTACATCTATAACTAAAACCATATAAAAATACAGCAAAAATACCCCCCCCCCCCCCCCCCCCATATGACAAATGCAGCAACCATGAGCTTCCCCAATGATAAATGCAGCAACTATGAGCCCCCAGATGACAAATGAAGCAAGCATGAGCACCCAATAACAAATACAGTAATAATAGTGTACCAATGACTAATTCAGTATTCTATAATCAGTCCAGCGGTTCTGGAGGTGTGTTTAGCTTCTAAGGGTACAATGGTTAATTTGCATATATTCAGCAGTGGTGCTCTGGGAGACATCTCGAGCTCACTCCAACCTGAATTATCGCAAATTCTTTCTGTTTTAGGAAAGCAATTTTTTGTTTTTCTTAACATCTTAGTAAGGGGGCTTTTAGGACCATTGTAGTCCCTTACACACTCCAATGAGTTCTGGGTCACCATGAGCTTGCTGGTTAGTCTGTACCTTTCTATAATCAGTGTGGCTACTGTGGCCCCCTTCTTAATCAATGCAGTTCGATGCCCTCCTTTGTAACAAGTACAACTCCATTAGGCAGGGAACACACTTGACTGTTTTCGTACGCGTTTTCTGCACAGAAAAACTGAGAACTCATGTTAATCAATGGGCTAGTACACACTTAATATTTTGTTCGCGCGCAGAAAAAAAACTGACATTCTGCATCATGACTCTGCACATTTTGTCAGTTTTTTGTATCAGTTACATCAGCTGCTATGAAAAAACGCGCGCGGTTTCCTGCATAGAGACACACTTGGTGTGCAGAAAAAGTATGCAGGAAAACCCGCGCGGAAAACTGAAAGACAAGTGTGTTCCCTGCCTTAATAATTTGTACAGCCCCTCTTGTTTCCTTGCAACAAGTGCACCATAAAGTATACCTGTGAGGAAAAAATAGATACTGAGGGCCGGTTGTGATTCCCGTCAATAGAGTCACAGCACAATCGCCCCAAAGACGCTGCATGCAGCGCGTTTGCGATTTATCGGAATCGCAAACGCAGCAGTGTGAATGTATCCATAGGGATACATTAGTAGCAACGCTTTGCCGTCAATCAGCAAAGCAATGAAAAAGCGCCATGTGTGAACTCTCAGTAGAGGGAAATCTCACGAATGTGAGCATGGCTGCAAAGATCATCCAGAGGCTTCCCTCACTGAGGTATCAAACTTTTCTTTCTTTCTTCCCCAGGGGCTTACTTTAAGTGTGGTCCCTTTTATAATGATGTCCCCAATGCTCCCCCCCCCCCATCCTGAGTGTGACCCCTGTGCCTTCTTACAGGTGTCCTCATAAATACTGACATTCAGTGGTATTTGCACCTGTAATAAAAGGGATAAACCGCCACACTTGCCCCTTTCTCCTGTCTGATGCCGCAATCCTCGCTTCTTAAAGAGGAGCTCCAGTGAAAATAATGTAATAAAAAAGTGCTTAATTTTTACAATAATTATGTATAAATGATTTAGTCAGTGTTTGCCCATTGTAAAATCTTTTAAATCCCTGATTTACATTCTGACATTTATCACATGGTGACATTTTTCCTGCTGGCAGGTGATGTAGCTGCTGCTTGCTTTTTTGGCAGCTGGAAACAGCTGTAAACAGCTATTTCCCACAATGCAACAAGGTTCACAGACAAACTGCCAGAACCATGGTCCTCAGAGTTTCTACAGTGCTGTCATATACCCCTCCTGGTCCCCAAATGCAGCTGTTAATTCTTCCTGATCCCCAAGTAAAGCCATTAACTTTGCTGGATAGACTTATACTTGAGTCAATACAAAATTCCAGCTTAAAGCAGAATGAAACCCAGCATTTCTTCTTTGCTCTAATAGATTATTTAAAGCATATTATATACAACCAGCATTTTTTTTTACTAGAACAGCATTCAAAGGGTTACACACAGGACTGAGAATCTTCCCTGCCAGCAAAGCTGGACACATCTGAAATTGTAGATAATGTTATCTTGTGTTTAATTGTATCAAGTGAGGAATGTAAATAAACACTTCTCTAATGCTGGGTGCACACTGTGAATTCCCGCACCCGATGCCCCGATCGATTCCCGGCCACTCGATTATTTCCAACATATCCGATTCGCGTTTCGATGGATCGTTAAGTCGATTTGGCATACTGTACATGAGAATTGACCTAACAATCATCGAAACGCGATCGGAAATGCTCGGAAATAATCGAGCTGCCGGGAATTGAGCGAGGCATAGAGTGCGGGAATGCACCGGGTGTATCCAGCATAACACTGCCGGGTCCCCTGAACAAAGTCAGACAATTTAGAAAGCATTTCTGCTTGTTAGAACATGAATAAAGCAGTTATAAATACAATGCAAGTCAGCTTTCAGAGCAAAAAAAGTGTACTTTGGGAACGTATAATTTCTAAATGAATACTATACTTATGCACAAAAGCAAATATGATAACTGTATGGCATATAAAATGTAGGAAAACCTGTTTTTATTGAATATTATGTCAGGGTTTTATACCGCTTTAAGAGGGTCAAACATTGGAGTTGACTTATACACGAGGTCGACTTGTATTTGAGGATATACGGTAAGTTTGTGTAACTAACGGTCCCTTACTGTAATCTCACAATCTAATTTCTGTAGTTTAAATATAGATTTTGGGGAGAAACCTATTAACGTCCCAGCGTGTTTCTAGGATCTATAGGGAAATTTTAGTGCATAGCAGAAACTCACACAAACAGCAGGAGAATATACAAACTCCATGCAGATATTATTCTGGGAGATATTTTAACCCTAGCAAAAATAGCATAACCTACTTTATATAGGCAAAACTTGTGTTGCTTACTTTACAGGCGATGCAAGTGTTGCATGTGTAAAGCGAGTTATGTTATTTGCGTCAACCGTTTTGTAAATTACGTAAACCTGATAAACTTATCATGTTAAAGTGAACCTCTAGACTAAAAATCTACTCAGCAGAACTGAAAAGGCTTGGTGTTTCTTACCAAAGCATCATTTTTAGCTGCATTTTTAGCTAAGCTCCACCCATCAAAGAAAAAAGCCCGGGCTTTTTTTTCCCTGATGCTGTGCAGAGCATGATGGGATTTCCTATGTTGTTATTCACGTTGCCTAGCAACTGGGAGAGGTGCTCAGGACACAGGACAGTTGGAACTGTGTCTCATGCTCCCTGTCACCTCCTTTCAACCAAAAAGATAGCTGCCCTCATGAAATCAAACATTTGCCTGTTCTTTTAAAACAGGGTGGGTAAGAGATTATATTACCTATCTATTTTAATTAACATAACTAATGTAACTTAATGACAGTATGTTTGTCTAGGCTGGAGCTCCTCTTTAATTATAGTGACCTTTTGGGAATATACCTCTTAGTATTTGTGTGTAAGGAGCCCCTATGCTGGGCATACACCGATTAGCCGCCGGATCGACCCCCGCCGCGTCCCCGCTCGTCCGCGAGGATCGATTCCAGCTCGTCCCCGCCGGCGCTTTTTATTACCCGCTCGATTCGCCGCTATTGTCCGCCTGCGGAATCGATCCCCGCGGTGATCGGACACCTCGGATAATCCTCCCCTCGACTCCGTGTATGCCCAGCATTACAGTAGCTCTGGTGGATTCTCTTCTTGGCAGAACAATAGCTACCTGGGTGCAGAAAGGACACTGCTGTAGTACATTTCGGGCTTCACTATCTAGTATTGTTTATGAACAAGCATGCAGCTTATGAAATCTGAAACACCTGACCTGTCCTGAATACTTGTTCTACATCATTCATTAAAGGGAACCTAAATTGAGAAGGATATGGATTAAAAATAATACCAGTTGCCTGACTTTGCTGATCCTGTGTCTCTAATACTTTTAGCCACAGCCCCTTAACAAGCATGCAGATCAGGTGCTCTGACTGAAGTCAGACTGGATTAGCTGCATGCATGTTTCAGGTGTGTGATTCAGCCACTATTGGAGCTAAATAAGATCAGCAGGACAAGTAACTGGTATTGTTTAAAAGGAAACATCCATATCCCTCTCAGTTAAGGGGTCCATACACCTAACGATCACGTCACGTCAGTGAGGGGTTAACTCGACCAAAAGCAGTGTCCGAGGGCATTGGTCTCCCTACTCATCTCACCCACTCATTTAGATTGACATTAGTGGCCCGGTGTCCTTTGTTACACCCCTAAATGGGAATGAGATACAAGTCTCTATTTTCTTAGTTGATTTGTTTACACGCTGGTAATAACTTGGCCAACATGCTTGTTCTACAAGTTCTTGGCTGAAAATGTATTGCGTGTGTAGGTATCCCATGACCCATGTTTAGTTATGCGGCACGCTGGCTCTCCAAGGTCTGTCAGATCTGCAGGTGCAACCTGACCGCATTCGGTGTATTTTAGCTGTGAACATGCATGATGATCAACGCAGCCAAGCCTGCATGCTTAATTTGTGGAGGAAGAAGTGAGGACTGGCTATAGTTAAAGTGGATGAAAATCCAGCCAACTATTTGTTTTTGTTTTTTTTCTTCTGTTCAAACAGGGTTGAGTTGAGAGCTCAAGAGAGGACTGTTGAAACATCAGATAATTGTCGATTTGAGCAACTTTTAACTGATGTCTGTATGTAGCCCTAGACACACCCTAGCTTATTTTCATCTGTAGCGTGTCATGTGATTATCCACCAGTGAACGTCTGTAGTCTGATCTCCAGTGCTGCAGAAAGCACTAAAACAAAAGATAGACACAAATCCTATAACCTGGCGTGGCATGGAAAGGTTAATCCCCTCCCTATATTTTATCAGATAACGTGGTGTGGAAGATTAGGAAATTCATGGCTACAAAGGGAGAGGAGCAGGAATTGAGGTTTACTCGCAGTCAGATGTTGGAACAGATTAACAGAGTTGTCTCAGGGATGGGCAGTCACAGAATTCCTGTTCTGACAACTGCCAGCCCTAAACAACCTCCCACAGAGGCCGTAAATAATGTGCTTATAAATGACAAGTCCCTATCAGACACATATCTTTACCAAACTACGACCCAACCCAATCCCCCCACATTCTGGTCTTTCTATATTCTCCTACTGTGCAGCTTCAAAGTCAAAATATTTACAGGGATCACAGGTTATGCTGGACATTAGGAGATGCTCTTCCCCTTGCCTGTAATGTAACACCCATAAACACATAGGCGTATTGATATTGTATTCAAAAAATACATTTGCCTTCTTAAAACAGAAGGTATTTGCGATTATTCAAGTTGGAGTGAGTATATGAGTTGTCCCATAATGCATCACTGCGGAATATGCAAATCATCCTCCTTCTGTTTTTAAGAAGGCAAATTTCTGTTTGTCATACAATTTAACAGAGTAACCAAGCAGCTCGGGGTGACCCAAAACCTCTAGGAAAGTATAGGGAACTAAAAGAGACTGAAAAGCCCTCCTACTAAAAAAAAGCAATAGTTAAGGTGCCCATATATCTAGCAATTTTGCTGTACGATCAATTATTTGATTCAATCATTTTATGGAATCGAGAGATAATCAAGTGTGTTCTAGTATGCCCAATCGATGAAAAGTGGCTGATGATATGTCAAATCGACCAGCTTAGTCGATTGAGCAAGATGCAAGATATCGGTCGATTGCTCAGGAATTGACTACTGTTTACATATTATCCGATTAACTCTGAATTGATTTTTGCTTTGAGAGCATGAAGACATAACATCGGTCAGATCGTTGTAGTCGACTTTCGATCAACCATACTGAAGTAGATTACCCAATAAAGTCGATCGCTTTGTCGATTGAATCAGAATCACTAGATGTAAGGCTACATTTAGTGTGGTATGCCTACTTAAAAAGGTACTTGCGATAATTCAGATTTAACTGTGTAACTGTGGTTACCCTCAATGCACACTGCTGAATATGCAAATGATCTCTTTATTTTAGGAAGAGGACTTTTTAGCCCTTTTTAATTCCTTACACACTCCTAGAAATTGCGTTTCACCATGAGCTAGCTGGGTACTCGGTAACTCTGGGTATTTCAAATCCTACTCTATAGAGCCATATTAATTCATGCCATGCACTGATGGGGATCAACCAATTTCGAAACTGTATACAGGATGGATTTGTGTGGCTCTCTACAGTTAATAAGCTGACTCATCATTGCATTCCAGCCGTTCTGGAGGTGTGTTTAGCTTTTAGGGACATTAAAGGCATGATTTGCATATTAATCAGTGATGCATGGTGGGACACCTCATATACTCTAACCTGAGTAATCCCAAATATTTTCTGTTTTAAGAAGGTAAATCTCTGTTTTGCCTTTGTCTTAGTAAGAAGGCTTTTTGGTCCTTTTTAGCCCCTTACTCCTAGAAGTTCTGGTTCACCATGACCTTGCTGTGCAATCTGTAGGACTTAATATTTTATTTTCTTAATGTAGCTGGAAGTCTTCTAGGTTCTTCTTCAGGACCTCTTTCTTGATCCATTCCTCTGGTTCCATTAAGTTTTTTTAAGCTGCTCCAAGAAAATAGTCATCTTGGGCAGCACGGTGGTGTAGTGGTTAGCGCTCTCGGCTTGCAGCGCTGGGTCCTCAGTCCGAATCCCAGCCAGATAAACATCTGCAAGTAGTTTGTATGTATGTTGTTCTTGTGTCTGTGTGTGTTTCGTCCAGGCACTCCAGTTTCCTCCCACATCCCAAAACATCCAGATAAGTTAATTGGCTTCCCCTTAAATTGGTCCTAGACTACGATACATACACTACACAATACATACATAGACATATGACTATGGAAGGGATTAGATGTGTAAAGCGCTGTGGAAGATTTCTGCGCTATATAAATACTAAATAATAATAATCTTGCTTGTAGCTGGCATCCTTTGATGTCTCATGAACTTGCTTGAAGTCTTTCCTACATTTATTGAGCTTGCTAGACTGGAAATGTAGCAATTGGATGTGTTTGCGTAGCATTCCCTAACATTGGTGACCAATCAATGACTCGGCAAATGTTGGGGGATGCCTGTACACACTTTAAAAAGGCATCAGAAATAACCTATAATGATTTTATGGAGTGGCCTAAATCTAAGTACAGTACACACATGCAATTTCTGTTGCTCAGTAGGGATCAGGGCTTGATGCCTTTGGTGAAGGTCAAGGATCCCAAGTGCAGGGGGGGGGGGGGGGGGAGTAGTGAGAACAATGCCGTTGGGTGGACGATGCACATACACTAGATGCGCACACGATCCAAAGCTAAGTTTGATCTAGTGTGTGTACATAGCTTAACTTGAGAATGTGTATGAGCCATAATACACATTGTAGGTTGTAAGCTCCCAAGGGCAGGTCCTCCTCCTATTGGTTCTTATTTTGTTGCAATTCATAATTTGTACCAATTCTAATGATATCTCAAACCGCACATTAACTATGTATGTATCTGTACTTGTATTGCTTGTCATGATCATACAGTGTCTTGAACGTCTTATGATGTACAGCACTATGGAAGATGTTGGTGATATATAATACCTTCAAACTGTGTGGGGAAAGATGCCAGCATTCTACAATTGTAAAATAAGTAGCTAAAACATTTTTACATTTTAAAGCGGTGCAGACAAAAAACACAGCACAAGGGATATACCAGATGGTCCAGCCATGGTTTATAAACTATGCCAAGGTGTAAACATGGCAGCAACAAAAAAAACAGCCACTTGTGTAGCTCAACAACATATTTCATTTAAATAAAAGTTAGATAGCTTTATTCTCAAATACTGTCCTTAGCTGAACTTTAGTAGAATCTGTTTAAGCCTGCTGGAGGTGGGATTTCTGAATGTTCTCCGCCGTGTCCGAGGAAGAGTTTGGGGGTTTCAAGCCAAATGCACAATATGCTGTAGCCCGCCCACTTGCAACCAAGGCTCCATCAGTGATGGAGTGTGTTTTTATTTTGGTTAACCTCTGATCTGTCATTCTTATTGCCTTCTCTGTTTTGATCTTTACATTGTGTCATATTTTATGGCTGTAAATCCTGCCATGTCTGTTTTGTAAAGGACCGATTAGTATTGTGGCGTGATTAGTGCAGTGTCGGCTTTGGGGTGAACGCCAGGTCAGGAATGTGGTGCTGTGTTTATAAAGTGATGCAATGCTCCAGCTAACACTTCATTCAGTTGGGGGGGGGGGGGGGGGGGGTTACTATACTTTGAAGACTTCTATAAATAAGATATACTGCAAGGTAAATGTGTGTATAGACAGCCCAACCAATGTAATACTGTGTTGCTAAAATCTTTGCTGTAGGTATTACATGACCCCTTTTAGAGGCTGCTGCTTACTGTAGTTTTATATAAAAATCCGCTTTTAATTATCGTGTAAGACCTGCTCTTGATTTGTTACTTGCTGCTATAGCAATATGGAATATGTTGGCGTGTTATAAGTCAATAATAATAGCAGCGTCTTATGAGTTCACATCAGCTGAATTGGCAAGTCAATCTACATTGATAGTTATGAATCTTCCATTATAAACTCAGACAAAGGTACATAAAGGGAATATACGGTGCTTCTTTGACAGGCAAGTTTGTAAGTACAAAGGTTTTCCGCTTTTCTGTGGAAATCTTTAGAAGCGAATTTATCTTAACAAGAGCAGTTTTATAAACAGTCAAACGAGCGATCAGCCAGAAAAATCCAGATTTTTTTCTTAATTAATGCCATTTTCTGATCACCTAACTTATAAAACTGCCCATAAGGTTAAAATGACAGCATTTTCAGCGTGATTGGCACTTCTGAATACGATGTTGTTGATTCTTCATGCTAATATAAATTTGGCAAACAGATCAGTTATAAGGATCCATGGTGAGTGCCGCTTTTGGTGTGCGAACACTGTAGGAAATACTAGAGAAAAAGTGGTGTGGGGTTCAGGCACCCTATCCATCTCATTTATCGATGCTTTGCTGATAACAATATTGGAAACACTGATGGTCGTGCGTGAAGAACTAATGGCTCGAGTACATACCCTTAGGTATAATGATGGTTCTGCAGCTCTACACTTTTCAAATTCTGATCTCAGAGAAACAAAACCTGCTACCACTTTATAAATGTGGTTAAATAAACATGACAATCAGAATTTAAAGTGGTGAATGAAAAGAATTCTTCACATCGCCACAGTTTATGAACAGTTCTACAGTGTTATGGTACTTTGGTGTGATTAGAGTATTTTAAAAATTAGAATGATCACATTTAGAAGACTAATGATTTACCCAAGAGCTGATTAATTAATCATAGACCCTACAATTCTGATGGGCTCCAAGCAAAGGTCTGGTTCATCTTAGGGAAGTTACCACTCATTGTATAACTAGAGAGGACGACCAGTAAAAATTAAAAGGAACCTGAAGTGAGAGAGATATGAAATATGCCATTTTTATTTCCTTTTAAACAATACCAGTTGTCTGGCAGTCCTGCTAAAGGTGGCCATACAATAGAACGATTATAGGCAGATTCGACCAAGAATCTGATTAGAGATAAATTTGTCTCTAGTCGAATCTGCCCATACACTACAGGCCGATTCCCGTCCGATTTTAGCATGAAATCATCAGGGAATCGGCTGAGCTGCCGCGTCCGCCCCACCGCTGCCCCCAAAATGTATAAATGTATGTAGTGTAGTGCATTTATACATTACCTGTCCTGTAGCAGCTCGCCGGGTAAGCCGCATACACGCTAGCGGCGCATAGCATCTGACGTCAGATGCTATGCGCGGCGGCCGGCATGTAAGCAGAACACGGCGAGATGGACGGAGACACCAGACAGGTAATGTATGAATGCTCTACACAACATACATTTATACATTGCGGCGGCAGGGGTTTCGTTGTCTCGTGGCTCATTCGCAATTTGGCCACCGTACCGCCGCGCACCCGACCAACCAACTTCGTCCCTAAATTTTCCAGCATGCGCTATCGACCATGCGTCCAATTTCTGTCCCGAAATTGGTCGCTTTGTCGGTCGGGCATGCTCTTGGCAGCACCAATTTTCATCCAATTCGATTATAATCTAATTGGATGGTCGATTGGTTGGTTGGTCTGCTATTGTATGGCCCCCTTAATCTTTCTGATTAGTAGGGTCTAAATCACACACCTGAAACAAGCATGCAACTAATCTTGTCAGATTTGTTATAGACCTCTAATCTGCATGCTTGTTCAGGGTCTATGGCTTAAAGTATTTTATGCTGGGAACACACAATGCAATTTCCTGTCCAATCAGTGTGAAATGGGCAATATTTTTTTACGTTTCCGATCAAGAAAGGGATCAGTTTTGTGAAGTTATCGGAAAATCGTTCCCTTTATCGATCAGGAGAAGTTTGGACATGTACACAGGCTACAACTTATTGTCTGCACGCCCATTGATCGGATGGGAAATTGCATTGTGTGTTCACAGCATTAGAGGCGCAAAGCATCAGCAAAACAGCCAGGCAATTTGCATTATTTACACCAGGGGTCCCCAAACCTTTTCGTCAAGGGCCGAGTCAACATACTTCAGACTGCTGGGGGGCCGAAATATACATAAATTGATGTAGAAAAACATTACATTGAGTCTAGGTATTGATTCCCCTAATCATGCCCGGAGGAGAACTCCCAGCAGCAGCCATTTAGTCATGCGGTGCCCGAAGAAAGTCTTTGTTCACCAGTAAAGCATTCCCAGGTGACAACCTGCCGTCCAGTTGGACAGCAGTGTCACCTGATGCAGAATTGGATTGGAAGCCAGCAAATTACTGCTCACTGGCTTCTACAATATGTGGATGGGTGGTGCCACCACTGCTATTCTATATGCCGGCTGCCAATATTTAAAAAGGTGCAGTGGGCCACATCTATACGTTATCCATTTTGTGTCTGGGGGCCAGTGAAAAAGCCTCAGGGGGCCGCATTCGGCCCGCAGGCCTTAGTTTTAGGACCACTGATTTACACGGAAATAAACATGTCAGCCTCCATATCCCTCACACCTCAGGTTCCCTTGAAGACAACTCTGGAGGCAGGCAGTCAAGAGTTCTTAAAAATTTCAATATATGCCTAGCTATTCTTTTTTTTTTTTTTTTTTTTTTTTTTTTTTTTTACTAATTATCAAAAGAAAAACAAACAAACCATAAGATAAGTAGGTGGACACATTTATGAAATAACTGTCTCACCTCAGGATAACACAATAAAAATACAATAAAGATTATAAACATTATAGGCATCCCATGTCCATTAAAAAGGTACAAGGGATTTTTTTTAGAGAATATAAGACACCACATAGTATCTAACACAAATAGTTCATGACGTCATTTTTTAATAATTGTTAAATTCATGACAGCGAGGAGGCACATACCGGTAGTAGCATTTTTTTTTAGATCTATAGTCCATTAAAAGAGGGTAAATATCACACGTGCGAACCTCTCTAAACAGCAAATTGATCAAAAATTGCTTTGAAACTGACCCCAATTGACTAGGGTTGGAGAACTTTAAGTGTAGGAACACACTAGGCCGAATCGCATATGCATTTTCCGTAGCACATAGTGGACAACGCATATGGGATTCTGCCTAGTGTGTTCCAATCCTGAAGAACTTGTGTGATCTAGCTAGTAAACATTGGTCTAGCTTTTTTTAACTATTGTTTACTTTTGGGTGGCAAAAACTTTCCACCTCTATTTGTGTTACATCTGACCCTAGCGAGGACTACTAAGCTGAGAGAGAGAAACAACAGTTGTGAAATTAGTCACTTGCATCACCTGCCCTGCAAGCATTTTGTAATGCATCTATATTGTCCTGGATTGATTGCAAAAAGTCACTGGAGGTCTACTTGCAACTGTAATTGTACAATCACCGTTTCTCTAATTGTTTAACATTTGAATAGTCCTCACTATGGTATGATATGACGCCGATTGCAAGTGTTTATTACCCATGGAAAGAATAATTAAAAAAAAATAAAGCTATTAATATTAAAAAAAAAAAAAATTAAAACCGTTTGCTGGATCACACTGTTATTCCATCATAATAAAGGTGCTCATGCCCATATACTTATCGATTTTCCCAGCAGATTCGATCAGAGTAATTTAATCTGCAGGGTATCGAGTTCCTCTTTAATTTACAATCAGTTTTAACCTAAAATTGATGACCGGATGGAAGATTAAGGTTGATTGGGGCAGGGAGGGAGCAGTGGTTGATCAGCGGCCCATACAGTTGCACTGCATCAAAACCAATTTATTTTCAATATATTTTCTGCAATAAGTCAATCTATGTGCTGTGTGTGGTAGGAATTGATTCCTCTCTAAATCATTGATTTAGAGAGGAACCAATCGTTTTGTTAGCTCGGGTGGCAATCTAAGTATATGGGTACCTTAAGGGTTGGTTCGTAGTACGCCCTCTGCCACTCTGAAACACCCAATTTATGCTTAATCCATCTGACTTTGCTGGATTACACGTGGCATCTCATGTTGTTCCTGAGTTCATAATCAGGATCACTGTAGCCCACACCACAGAGTACTTCATAACCACCACATTTTATTAGCCCTTCCAACTGCTACACAGTAAGGCGGTGGCCTCACCTGTTTGAACCTCATGCGTTTTCCTACAATGCGAATATGCTTAAGAGCGAACAACCCATGCAAATGTAAAGAAATCGATGTTTTTCATATGTAATGCAAATTTTCACATGCTGGGGGGAAAAACTTGTTTCACTTTTTGGACATTGTGTTTTTTCCCTATTTTTTGCATTGGCTGTGGGGCGTAAAAAAGGAATGTTTTTTGCGCATACAAACGTTTGTGGTGTATGTAAAAATGCACACACAAATACATTTTCTGCACCTTCTCCCAGCATATTGGCTATGCTTGGAAAATGTTTATTTACCTATGTGCATATAATCCCGCTAACACAACCATTGTATGTCAAGGCTTTGCTGCAGCTTGTAGCTTCTGATCCAGAGATGTATCAAAGACCAGTCCGTGTGGTCCATGATCACATGACCACCATGATTAGTCAATCGTGGATATCAAATGTAAAGTTTGTTCCGAGGAAAAAATCTGTAATTTAAAGGGAGCCTGAATATTACATACAGTACTTACCTCACCGTCAGTTCCTCTCAAAAGCTCACCGTTTTCTTCTTACAATGATCATTTCCAGTTCTGACAAGATTTTGTCAGTACTGAAATACATCAGTTGCTGTCAGTTATATATTAGATGCTTTCCTTTGGCTCACGTGGATGATACAGTATGCTGAACAGGAAGCTGTTATGAGGTAATGGCCATTTTCAAAATGGAGGACGGAGAATTCCATTGATCACAGTGGACAAACAGGACACAGGAGAGGAGAAAGAGATTGATGAGTAGAGTACACAGGAGGTACCCGTATTTTTCGGACCATAAGACGCACTTTTTCTTCCCCAAACATGGGGGGAAAAAGTGCCTGCGTCTTATGGTCCGAATGTTCCAAATTCTGCCCAGCCTCAAGTTGTCCCCGCCTGTCCTATCCTCCCGTCTATCTATGGCACCTGTGGGGGGTTTGCAGTCTGTGGAGGGGCTTGCAGGATCCTAATCTGTTTGTTATCCCGCGGCTGTCCCGGCCCTCTGTATAGGCGTGTTCCCGCCCCTAAATGCCGCCCCCCCCCCCCCCCCCCCGCCCGGGTCCTCCTCTGCCCGGTCCCCTCTACTGCCTTTCCCCGGCTCTCTAAATGTTATGTGGGGAGTGGGAAGGCTGCCGCTTACCGCCGGATGATAGCGATGTCCTCCGGGAACAGCGGTATCCTCGCTGTTAACAGCCGCTGGGTGGTCCGGGTACAATGCGAAAGCCTCTCTGCCTTCACTTCCGCTTTGGTGATGTAAGCGGAAGTGAAGGCAGAGAGGCTTTCGCATTGTACCCGGACCACCCAGCGGCTGTTAACAGCGAGGATACCGCTGTTCCCGGAGGACATCGCTATCATCCGGCGGTAAGTTAGCGGCAGCCTTCCCACTCCCCACATAACATTTAGAGAGCCGGGGAAAGGCAGTAGAGGGGACCGGGCAGAGGAGGACCCGGGCGGGGGGGCGGCATTTAGGGGCGGGAACACGCCTATACAGAGGGCCGGGACAGCCGAGGGATAACAAACAGATTAGGATCCTGCAAGCCCCTCCACAGACTGCAAACCCCCCACAGGTGCCATAGATAGACGAGGTAAGAAGAGATATCGCAGGGGGACATATTAGCACACAGGGGGCCACCAAGGGCACACAGTGGGCCACCAAGAGCACACAGGGGGCCACTAAGATCACACAGGGGGCCACCAAGAGCACACAGGGGGCCACTAAGATCACACAGGGGGCCACTAAGCACACAGGGGGCAACTAAGCACACAGGGGGCAATTAAGCACACAGGGGGCAATTAAGCACACAGCGGGCAACTGAGAGCACACAGGGGGGCACTTTAGATAACACAGGGGCACATATGGCATTTAAGTGGACACAAGGAGCACATATGAAGACACAGGGACAGAGGAGGACACAAGGGAGACACTAATGGTACACTTAGGGAACACAGGAGGTACAAGGGGGGCATATTAATTGGGGAGGGGAGAAGATCCATAAGATGCCCCTGCACCATGGATGCACCAGGTTTAGTATTTTTTTCCCCTGGTTTTCATCCTCTAAACCTAGGTGCGTCTTATGGTCCGGAGCGTCTTATGGTCCGAAAAATACGGTAAATATAATGTGTGTATGTTTATTTTGATTTTTAATTTTCTGGTCAGGTTTGCTTTAATACATTAAATAAGAGTGTTTAGAAATATGCTGAAGAAAGGATCTTTTCAAGCCTTGAACATACAAGTATTATATACACAAGAAATTCTACATCTAAATGGCTCAGTATATACAGAATGGCATAGCAAGGCCATCTTTTGGTCACTTCCAGATGAACATTGCCTGCAGCATCTGAGGCACGCCTTAATCTTCCAGGCCATTCATTTACATTGATCCCTTTAGAGCCCCGCCTGCCTAAATAGTGTTTCAAAGTTGGGTGGAATGTGTCCCAGAGCCACACAGGTGCTCAGTGTGTAGGTTCTCATTTATGGCCATGTGTAATGGGTCTTAAACAAAGCAAATTCCAGAGTTTTCAGATGCCCAGTCATAAGGAAACTGGTCTGTGCAACTGACAAAATGTAAAGCTGGCTATGTATTTAGTGAGAATAGCTTTAGGCTGTTTGCAATCCACCTTCACCAGCTGCAAGGCAGATTGAGAAATATCACCAGAAAAAAACAGATACTACATGCTTGATCTGTCTGGCAATTTTTACCTCAATTAAGCTGGCAATGACAATCGATTATTTTATGACCGAAACTGGTGATCAATCTTTCGATCAATTTTAGCTCTTAATATTGTTCGGAGGATGTGATTTAACAATTGTATGTGTTGAAATCCATTATTCATGATTACCTAGAAGTTGGGGCTAATCATGTCTAACTGGGCAAAAAATTCAAAATTTATCAAGAATGGCTGACATTTTCATGAGGAGAAAAAAAGATTGCAGGTAAGGTGGCTATTTGTTTGTACTGTGTATGGGCACCTGTAGATTTGATCGAAGTGATTATATATGCTTGTTATCAATTTGGGAGTGCAATGACGCTGAATGGTAACATTTATATAGTGCTCTTCTCCTGTCAAACTCAAAAAGCTTAAAGGGAATCAGAAGTGAGAGGCTTTGCTCTACTAAGGTAACTATCTGCAGGTATCGTCCTAGAAAGTAACAGGTTTACTTTTAGGGCCAGTTTAGACTGGCGTCTGCTCGATGTTTTTCCGCCAGCCGCGTCGCTTGTCACCTGTATTGTAGTTTACTGTCATTTGCGCAAACACCGCATTACAGTCCTTTTTTTCCCAGACTTTTCAGCCGACCCGAAGCAGCGTGCTAATTCCAGGGTCGCTCTCTGACGCATCTCCGGGGTTGAAAACTGCTAGAAGCCGGTGAAAGATGGCAAATGCTTTGCTGCACGACTGCAGAAAAGCATCTGGCCGACACGCCAGCCCATGTGAACTGGCCCTAACAAAGAAAGACAGCATTGCAAACCCAGCTAGCCAGGTTATATTAATAAAAAAAAATGAAAAACGCCCCTGGGGGTACTTACCTCGTGAGGGGGAAGCCTCAGGATCCCAATGAGCTGTAGCTGCAGGCAGTCCAGAGCTGGCTCCCCCAAAGCCTCCCACAATCCTCCCCTGACCAGTCTGGCAAGGCTTGGTATATTTACCTCGCCAGGATCCAGCGCAGGCACAGTAGCGGCTCTTCCGTCGGGCTAGGCGAAAATAGTGGATCCTGAACGTATGCGCTTTACTACACGGGCGCAAAAGTACTCGCCTGCGCAGTAGAGCGAATTGATCAGGTTCGGCTATTTCCGCCTTACCCGAACGAAAAGCCGCTACTAGTATGCTTGCGCTGGATCGCGGAGAGGTAAATATTTACATCTCCGCAGTTCGGGGGACTCGGGCAGGCTAACTGAGGGACACCGGAGGATAAGGAAGCCTCGTTAGGATCCAGAGGCTTCCCCCTTACGAGGTAAGTATCCCCCAGAGGGGTATTTTTTTATTACAGGATTCCTTCAAAGAATTTCTATAAGCCCGCATTAAGGCTTTAACTTTGCATTGTTCAGATGGCAGCTGACAGGTGATCATTTCACTGCCTCTTCACGATTTGACAGCTGTTGCCATATCAGAGGGCCGTTGAGTGGGTGGCTGAATTGATACATTCACAGCAAATCAGTAAAAAAGGGCGCACAGAGCAAAGTGGAAAGAAGGGAGCCGCCATAGGCTGCAATGATAAAAGCTGTGATTTGTGGCTTGGAAATTGCTGCAAATTATAGGTGCAATTTCCAGGCGCCCAAAATTCCATCTATTGATGTAAATTGCGTTTTTTCAGCTGGGGGAGGTTAAAGTGAACCTCCGGACTAAAAATCTACTCAGCAGAACTGAAAAGGCTTGGTGTTTTTTTAACCACCCTTGCGTTCTATTAAGAGCGGTGCATGCTCAGCAGTATTTTTTTTTTTTTTTAATTTTCCTCATCATGTAGCTAGCCTAGCGCTAGCTACATGATGCCCCCCTCCCTGCGCTATCCCTCCCACCTTTTCGATCGCTGCCGGCGCACTCACCCATAAGGAAATCCCGTTCTGAATGGGATTCCCTTTAGGGCTTCCCCCGTCGCCATGGCGACGATCGTGATGACGTCGTGACGTTCACTGGCGTTCCGATCAACCCCGCAGCGCTGCCGGGCACTGATTGGCCAGGCTGCGCAGGGGTCTCAGCGGGGGGGGGGGGGCGGCGGTGTTTGAAAAAAAAATTGTGAAAATCGGCCCAGCGGGGCCTGAGCGGCGCCTTCCGGCGGTAATGGACGAGCTGAGCTCGTCCATACCGCTAAGAAGGTTAACAGTTTCACAGCATCAGAACTTTGTTTTTCTTACCAAAGCACCATTTTTAGCTGCATTTTTATCTAAGCTCCACCCATCAAAGAGAAAAAGCCCAGGCTTTTTTTCCCTGATGCTGTGCAAAGCATGATGGGATTGCCTATGTTGTTGTTCACGTTGCCTAGCAACTGGGAGAGGTGCTCAGGACACAGGACAGTTGGAACTGTGTCTCATGCTCCCCGTCACCTCCTTTCAACCAAAAAGATGGCTGCCATCATGAAATCAAACATTTGCCTGTTCTTTTAAAACAGTGTGGGTAAAGGGGCCCATACACTCAGCCGATTTTCTGACCGACCGATCGATCGCAAATCGGTTGGCCCATCGACCGATCGATGGCCGATTTCAATCGATTTCGATGGTTTTCCATCGAACTGGCAGGGTGGAAAATCTAGGCCGATCTGATGAGATTGCTTATCATTTTGCATTGGCCTTAATGGAAATCTGATGCCAAAAAATGCCATCAGATTGAATTTGATTAGATTTCAAACTGAAATCTATTGGAATTCTATCCTGGTAAAAAATGTTCTAAAAACGCATCAGATAGATCATCAGATGCATTTCTTATCTATCTGCTGCCAATCTGTCGAGTGTATGGGCACCTTTAAAGATTATATTACCTATCTATTTTAACCTATTTTGGTTCCTGGACGTAGAAACTACGACCAGGAACCATGCGCGCTACCGCGGCCGTTCGCGCGCACTCCCGGCCGTGGATTCGGTAGCCACAGAATCAATGTATCGGGCTATGGTGCCTGATCACTGATTCCTCTCCCCCGCTGAAAAAGCGACAGCTTCTCTCGGAAGCTGTGCTTTTTCTGGCCGTTCCCTCCCTGATGAGTCACTCTAAGCGTGTGTTACGCTTAGAATGACGTCATGTAAACAAACTCATGGCCGCCATCTTGTGGCCAAAAAGTAAAACTACAACTAAAATTAAAAATTTTTTAAAAATAACACACAATTACATTATAAAACTATACTTTACATCCCACCCTCCCAAAAATACCCAAATAAAATGTTTAATATAAAAAGAAAAAAAACATTACAATAAAAAAAAAAAACATGTAAATATTTACCTAAGGGTCTAAACTTTTTAAATATCAATGTAAAGATGAAATATTTCTATATTTTTTTTATTTTAAACTTGTAAATAGTGATAGATGCAAAACGGAAAAAATGCACCTTTATTTCCAAATAAAATATTTTCGCCATACATTGTGATAGGGAAATAATTTTAACGGTGTAATAACCGGGACATATGGGCAAATACAATACGTGAGTTTTAATTATGGAGGCATGTATTATTTTAAAACTATAATGGCTGAAAACTGAGAAATAATGATTTTTTCCGTTTTTTTCTTATTTTTCCTGTTAAAATGCATTTACAGTAAAGTGGCTCTTAGCAAAATTTACCCCCCAAAGAAAGCCTAATTGGTGGCGGAAAAAACAAGATATAGATCAGTTAATTGTGATAAGTAGTGATAAAGTTATAGGCTAATGAATGGGAGGTGAACATTTCTCAAGTGAAAACGACTGAACGCGAATGGGTTAATTAACATAACTAATGTAACTTAATGACAGTATGTTTGTTTAGGCTGGAGTTCCTCTTTAAGGTTAAAGCGCCACGGGGGGAGGTTTAAGGTGTAGGTACCACCTTTGGGGCAAGGGTTGGCTGGGGTGGAGAGTTGAGGGGAGGAGGGTGTTGAGGCCAGGCACTCGGGGGGGAGAGCAGAGGGAGAGGTATTAGAGTTGGGCATCGGTAGAGGGAGGGTTCTGTGCAAGAGTAGGATTATGTTAGGTTATAGTAAAATATCAGTAAAGATGACCAATATTTTACTATCGGAAGAAAGTAGAATATTGGTTAATTTACCAATATTCTACACAGTCCCCTGCGACCTCTTTTTCCAGGCGCCTTTATCACATGTATGCCTTTCACAATACCCTGCGAATCACCAGCAAAACATGCGACAGTTTTAAACCATGTGGTGTTCAACTGCTGACTGCAGCTGACTGTGTGGGAGCAGCATTCAGTCTATGGCATCTCTTCAGTGCCCACAGGCATGAAATTATTTCCTATCTGAATTTTTTATAAGTCGAAAGCTCACTGTTTATCCATCTCTAAGTTAGCCAATAAATGGTATCATCCTGATTCAAAACTTATTGCTATCTGAATTAAAAGGCCCATGTTTTAGTTTGCAGGCTAGGCTTTCTGGCTCCCAATGCATTGATGGATTTGTTGAATGATCAGAAAGTGAAGTGACTTGTGTGACTGCTGCCCTAAGCCCTATTTAGGCTTGATAGTGAACAGGCTCTGCTCATCTGTACAGTAAGTATGAATAGGGCTGCCCCAGGAATGCTGGGCCATTGATTGCCAGCCATTGTTAGCTCCCTGCTCCTCCCTTGACATAAATAGTTCATGATGACAGGTCAGTGACATTTCTATTGCTTGAAAGGCATTCCAGAAACCCACAGCTTCCTTCCTCTCTTTACCCAAAAATCCAATATGTCAGAGGAGTACAGTGGGGGGCATATATGAATGCATTTGCATTGATTTGCAGATGCATTTCCCTTAACAAACCAGTTGCTACTTATAGAATAAATGAATTAAGGTGGATTTTCTCTGACGTTGTGACGTATGGAGGCTCAGTGTTGTTAGGGGTTCACAACAAAATAATCGAAAAAGCCTGCAACAAATCAGCACCATGAATAGGATTTAAAAATGTATCATTATATTTATTATTGTTTGTTTTGTTTTTATTTTACTTTTATCACCATTGTTTTCTGTAGTTCATTGTACTGAGTGCAACGCAGGTAATGCACATTGTGCAGGCTTTACATGGTAACAAGTCCATAGATTTACTTGTTACTGTTAAGAGTTTTTTTTTTGTTTGTTTTTTTTTTTTTGCACACGGGATGTAAAGCATTGTGGATGATGTATGCGATTTCCTGTCATATTGCATTGCTGCAGCAACCAACATACCTGGCTGCACATGGTGTGCATCGGAAAAAGCATACACAAAATTTAATTTGTGCACACATTGGCATCAATTCACTAAGATCATGCTGGAGATCATAAGGCAAGAGAAAACTTACCTCCACACAGTGAGAGAGTTATCTTCTCTCTTCATTCCTTAAGTTACCTCCTCTGTAGTTCATTTACCTCCTTTGTAGTTAATTTACCTCCTCTGTAGTTGTTACCTCCTCTGTAGTTATTTTCACACGCAGTTAATAAACAGCCTGTCTTTAACTATGGAGTTATTTTAAGGATTGAAGAGTTAACTTAAAGACAGAAGAGGTAACTTTAGGTTTGCCTGAGGTAAAATGTTTCCTAAATACTACATGCCTTATCACCATGGTGATAACTATAGAAACGTTATTAAAGACAGGTGATAAGCTTAGCGAATTGAGGCCATAGTATAGTATGACCCTTAGTTTTGAACCCCAGCCAGGACACTATCAGCATTGGCTTTGTATGTTCTCCCTGTATGGGCATGAGTTTCTTCTGGGCACACCCAGTTTCCTTCCACATCCCAAAAACAAAAGTCCATTGGTTCTCCAAAAATTGGTCTTAGGCTATGGTAGGAATTAGATTGTGAGCTCATCTAATGATAAGCAAAACTAAAGCTTTGCCTTCTTAAAACAGAAGGTATTTGCAATAATTCTGGTTGGCGTGAATGCATGATGTCTCATCACTCCTGAATATGCAAATTATCCATTGTTGTCTCTATAAGCTAGCCACACCTCCAGAACCGATGGAATGCAATGATGTGTCAGCTTGTTAATGATGGTATTGCAAATAGCTTCTGTTAAGAAGGCAAACTTTTACTTTTAGTAAGGAGGCTTTTTGGTCCTTTGTAGTGCCTTACACACTCCAATAAGTTCTGGCTCACCATGAACTTGCTGGGTAGTCTGTAACATCTAATGATAGCAACTTAACTATAGTATATACGCTGTAAAGTACTGCAGAGGTTGTCAGACCTATATAAATGCGTAATAAGAATGATTGACAATAGTAGTGCTCTGTTTAATAAGAATGTCAAACAATAAAAGTACTCAAATACATGCTGTACGTTATTAGTACAAAATAGATTTTATGTTTGTTTGAAGAGCTGCATTTAAGGGTGTTTTTAAAGTGACCCCATGAATGGAAAATGGGATAGTGCCATATCTATTTATTTTTAAACAATGGCCTCAATTCACTAAGATCATGCTGGAGATAAAAAGGCAAGAGAAAACTTACCTCCACACAGTGACAGAGTTATCATATCTCTTCATTCCTTAAGTTACCTCCTCTGTAATTAATTTACCCCCTCTGTAGTTAAGTTACCTCCTCTGTAGTTAATTTACCTCCTCTGTAGTTATTTTCACATGCAGTTAATTAACAGCCTGTCTTTAACTCTGGAATTATTTTAAGGATTGGAGAGTTAACTTAAAGACAGAAGAGTTAACTTTAGGTTTGCCTGAGGTAAAATGTTTCCTGAATACTACATGCCTTATCACCGTGGTAACAACTCTAGAAGAGTTATTAAAGACAGGAGATAATCTTAGTGAATTTAGGCCAATGTCAGTTGCCTGGCTGTCCTGTTGAATCTCTCTTTCAAATACTTTAATTCACAGACCCAGAACCCCTATGCACATCAAGTCTGACTACACTAAGTGTGTAGTTTAGATATTATGAATTTTATCAGGACAGTCAGGCAGTTGCCATTGTTTAAAAGGAAGTAAATATGGCAGTCTTTAGCTTTCCAGTAGTGCACTTTAAAAGTTTTTCAGCTTGGATCGTAACAGGTGTGGCGTGGAAGAGAATTCCAAAGGAAGGGTGATGCTAATGAGAAGTCTTGAATGTCGGCTTATAAGGAGGAAGCCAAGGTGGAAGATGGTAGTTTCACGTGCAGTGTAAAGAGTACAGTTGTAGGGATATCTGGGAATTAGAGACGATATGTGTGAGGGGACAGGTTGTGCAGTGACTGTATCTTTTGATAAGTGTCATTAACTTGTAAATGTGCTTGTAAGGTTACCATATTCCTAGTATTCAGAGTACATTTGCAAGACATCAGGTTAAGTGTAGACGTAAGGTTTGGATAGGAGCACCAAGTAAAATATTACTCCTAGACAAGGAACCTAAGGGGTAGGAGTTATTGGTTTGTTGTCAAGGTTAGTTATGTCAGACATATACCGTATATACTCGCATACAAGCCGAATTTTTGACCCCCAAAAAGGGGGTCAAAAGTTGGGGGGTCGGCTTGTATGCGAGTCTTCCCTGGTGGTCCGTGGTCCGCGGCCCCCGCTACCCCCTCCCGCCGCCGCTGCTATTACCTGCAGCGGCTTCCTCTTCCCCGCTCTGCGCTCTCATGCCCGTATGAAGATATCACAGCAGCGCGCTCGGCGCTGCTGCTGTGACGATGCAGGGGGCAGGAAAGAGCGCGGCTCCCTTTAGCGGCGATCTGTATCGCCGTTACCAGGGGAACCGCTCTTTCCTGCCCCCTGCATCGTCACAGCAGCAGCGCCGAGCGCGCTGCTGTGATCTCTTCAATTCATACGGGCATGAGAGCGCAGAGCGGGGAAGAGGAAGCCGCTGCAGGTAATAGCAGCAGCAGCGGCGGCGGGAGGGGGGCGAGCAGGGCACTATACTGGCCACTACCTACCTACACTGGGTACTATACTAGCTATACCGGGGCACTACCTACCTAAACTGGGCACTATACTAGCTAAACTGGGCACTTTACTAGCTATACTGGGGCACTACCTACCTATACTGGGGCACTACCTACCTATACTGGGGCACTATACTAGCTAAACTGGGCACTTTACTAGCTAAACTGGGCACTTTACTAGCTATACTGGGGCACTACCTACCTATACTGGGGCACTATACTAGCTATACTGGGAATTACACTAGCTAAACTGGGCACTTTACTAGCTAAACTGGGCACTATACTAGCTATACTGGGGCACTATACTGGCTATACTGGGGCACTACCTACCTATACTGGGGCACTATACTAGCTATACTGGGAACTATACTAGCTAAACTGGGCACTTTACTAGCTAAACTGGGCACTATACTAGCTATACTGGGACACTATACTAGCTATACTGGGGCACTATACTAGCTATACTGGGCACTATACTAGCTATACTGGGGCACTACCTACTTATACTGGGCACTATACTGGCTAAACTGGGCACTATACTAGCTATACTGGGGCACTACCTACCCTTACTGGGCACTATACTAGCTATACTGGGACACACTGGGGGGATCACGCGGCCAGCATTTCCTACCCCCGGCTTATATGGGGGTCAAGCATTTTTCCCTGGTTTTTCATGGAAAAGTTGGGGGGTCGGCTTATATGCGGGTCGGCTTATATGCGAGTATATACGGTAGATCAATCTAGAAAAATCATAATGTCTGTTTTATCCATGTTAAGTTTCAGAAAACAAGAGGACGTGGAGGAGGACATGTCATTGAGATTTTGGGGACGTGGGCTATTAACGTCTATTAACGTAGCCTCATCAGGAGCAAAGAGATAGATCTGGGTGTCATCAGATTATAGGGGATACTGGAAGGCAGAGGAGCTGCTAAGATGACCAAAATCGTAAGTATAGATAGATAAAGAGAAATGGTCTGAGGACAGAGCCTTGCTGTACGCCATCAGAGTCAAGGGGCACAAAGAGAAGATGGAGATGGTTTGTGCAATACTGAAAGTCCTATCAGTAACCTAGGGGGGAAGTCAGCAGAGAGGGAGACCCTGAATGCCCAGAAAGGCGATCTGGAGAAGCAGAGAATGAATGGTCCACTAAATCAAAAGCTGAAAAGATGAAGAAAAATAAGTACAGAATAGAGACACTAAGATTTCTCAGTTAACTAGTTGTTTATCATTTTGATGAGGACTGTCCTTGTAGATTGATTAGAACGGAAACCTGATTGGAGATAATCCAACAGGAAATTAGTGGTGAACACAACAAAGTCCAAGGAAAATGACCTATAGATATATCACTGAAAGCCATACGGAAATAAATGAAAGATTGTGTATTCATATTGATTTATTATTTCTTCATAAACTCTGCAGTAAAAGTAATTTAGTAGGCACAGCAATTATGCTACTAGAAAAAGGCAGTGAAAAATCTAAACTTCAAGTCACAGATACATGTACTATAATATGCTTTCTTCTGATCAATAATAAGTGTCCCAGAATAGTCCCATTAAACAGATTTTCCTGGCTGCCGCCAACATAGGTATTTAAAATTTCTGCGTCGCCCATTGACTTACATTACTTCCATCGCCGCGGAGGTCAGACGGTAACATGCAGCTGACTTTGCGGCGGCTGATCGGGCATTTCCGGCATGTCGCAATACATGTGCTACACCCCTTTGCCTTGCATTGTCGTTCTAATGTCAGAAACACCTGATCTGCTGCATGCTAGTTCAGGGTCTGTGGCTAAAAGTATTAGGCAGAGAATCAGCAGGATAGCCAGGCAACTAGCATTGCTTAAAGGGATACTGAGCAGCTTTAAAAAACACAATTTGTACTTGCCTGGGGCTTCTTCCAGCCCACCATAGGTCGTGAGATCCCCCGTTGTCCTCTTGGCTTCTCTCCCAGTCCAGCTGGTGGCTTAGTTCACTGGCGACTTCCGCCTGAAGTCACCATCACGAGTCCCCGCCGGGCAAATTACGTGTCGTCATGGTGGCCGGTGAGAGAGTTCTGCGTATGTGCGGTTCTGAGTTCGAGACCCGTGCATGCGCAGGACTCTCACGCCGGCTGGCTACTTGTACTGGTGACTTCAGGCAGAAGTCGCAAATTAACGGAGCCGCCAGCAGGGCCGGGAGAGGAGGCAGGGGGATGATGGGGGACCTCACAGCCTATGGTGGGCTGGAAGAAGCCCCAGGTAAGTGCAAATTATCCCTTTAAAAGGAAATAAATATGGCAGCCTCCACATCACACTCATTTTAGGTGTCTTTAAAGTTGCATCCATTTGCATAAAATGTGCATTATTTGCATCTCCCTGACCACCTCAGCCTATCTGTTGAAGATAACTATGCTGCACGCAAACTATATTACAGCAGAACTGCAGGCAGAAAGCAAACTTTATAAGTGAAATGGGTATATTTATCTTCTCTATGTAAAATATTGTTGTATCATGCAGTACTTAACAGAGCACAGAGTGTATTAATAATTTTGTCTCCAAAGCAGCTATTCTCTGTAGCGTGCCTCCTGTCTAGTATTCACTAGTATGTTTTTGGATTGTGGGAGGAATCTGAAACACTCAGTGGAATCTTACACTCCTGTGGAGAATATGCAAACTGTATGCAGAGAGAGTGTTGATGGGATGCAAAGTTGTGATAGTCAGCCCCATCCCCATACAAGAGGTTTGGCTACTTGGCTATTGAAGTGTTTTTTCTGCTAGAGGATTTGTAATGTTGTTCAGTAAGTGTTCTGGTTCACATGGATCAGAGTGACTGAAAAGCGAGACAGGCAGCACCTAAGTTTCCTATCTCAGCTTGAGTGACACTTTCACATTCACTGGAAAATGAAGAGATATTTCACTGCTTTTTTCATTGTTCTGTGATCAAGAAGGTAACACAGGAAGTTGAAATAAACTCCTTAGGTGCATGGCAAATTATTGCCTTATGACCGGTCTGTGTGAATCATAAGACTGACT
This sequence comes from Hyperolius riggenbachi, assembly GCF_040937935.1. NCBI lineage: Eukaryota > Metazoa > Chordata > Amphibia > Anura > Hyperoliidae > Hyperolius > Hyperolius riggenbachi. The sequence continues at coordinate 207,861,382 of NC_090653.1, forward strand.
TCAGTGCTGGTCTTATGCTACACCATTTTGAAGCCTCCGTTCATATACTGTTTTTATAACTGAATTTAAATAGCTGTAAGCTGTGAGCAGCACCAACTACTGCGTTTGTATGTTCTCATGTTTGCATGGATTTCCTCTGGGCCCTCAACTTCCACATTTCAAAAACATATTGTTAAAGGGAACCTGAGATGAGAAGGATATGGAGGCTGACTTATTTCCTTTTAAATAATGCACATGGCCTGGCTGTCCTGCTGATCCTCTGCCTCTAATTCATATATCAATAGACCCAGAACAGGTTTTCAGATCAGATGTCTATGACAAATCTCACAAAATAAGCTACATGCTTGTTTCAGGTGTGTGATTTATGCTAGGTACACACAATGCAATTTAATGACAGATTTACTGTCAGATCGACTATTACCAACTCATGCGATCTGATTTCTGATTGATTTTCTGTTCACCTCTATGGGAAATTGATCAGAAAATCGATCGAAAATCAGATCGGACATGTTGGAAATAGTCGATCTGACAGTAAATCTGTTAGAAAATTGCATCGTGTGTACTTGGCATTAGATCCCACTGACCAGAAAGATCAGCAGGACTGCCAGGCGTCTGGTATTGTGTAAAAGGAAATACATATGGCAGCTACCATAGGTCTGACACCGTTGGTTTCTTTTAAGTCCCCCAAGGCCGGATTTACCATAAGGCACTGTAGGCACGTGCCTACAGGCGCCTGACAATAGAAAGGCAGCTCCCTCCCCTTCCCAAGTGCCTCTCTCCTACCTTACATATGCAGAGTCCCGAGCGGATTATAAATGAGAGGTTACTCACCCAGGTCTCGGCATTCCACTGACCTGATCTCCTTTTGGTTGAGAGCACCCCTAGCTACTTAATACTGAGGATAGCTCTGGTTTCCTAACACTAAGGTACATCTGTAGCTACTTATGATGGACAAGGGAAGTAAGGGAGAAGTGACAGCTGGGCCAGCCAGCAAACTTGGTGTGCGGTTCGGCGAGTATTTGTAGATTCATGGAGGGTGGAGTCTAGAGTGCCAGGACATCTGTGCCTATAGGCTCCTGTGAGGTAAATCCGGGCTTTTCCCAAATATTGGCCTTAAAGAGGAGCTGTCAGCTATACTATCTCAGAAAAAAACACGTATATAAGTAGATAAATACTTGCTCTACTTACATAACATGTATTGCACTGTCCACATTTTGATTTTAGTGATTTTTCTACAGTAAAAAAAGAGAAAATACTAGCTTTTCCCATTTTAACTGTGGCTATTTTGAAGCTAATCCTAATGTTATTTCGTGCCTTACTCTCCTCTGCCTGATTTGCCTGCCCTTCACTATAGAAAGTGCATTGTCTCAGCATGAGAAATATTGGCCAATCAAAGAGGAATAGAGGTGTGGGAGGGGAAAACAGGAGGGAAAGAGGCTTCGGCCAATCAGGCTGCATTAGTTAAATCTGAGGGGAAGTAGAGAAGCAAAAAAGGACAACCCAGCATGCCCTGCAACTTCCTTTTTGTGTACCAAATTTTGTGTGTACTAAATAAGAGTCAGGTAAACTGGGGAATGATCATTTATCAACAAGAAAAGTAATAGCGATTTTAACTTTTGGATTGCCTGGTTAGCATCCTTATTACTTGTTTACCCGATAAAAATAAAGAATGGATTTTTGCTTTTATGCCCGACACATAGCAAGGATTAGATTGGGAGCTCCTCTGAGGGACAGTGAGAGACATGACTATGTACTTTGAAGAACATTGCTGGGGATGTAGCACTATAAATGCACAATTACAAAAATATTTGGTTTTAAAATACAAAAATTGTAATATAATTTTAATGTGCTTTTTAATAATTGCTTTCATTGAAATGTTTATAAAAAAGGTACCTAAACAAACGCTTTAAATAACTCCACTAGTAGTCATGTGCATGAAATGTTCTCTAAAATAATGATAAAATAATGAATTCTAGACAAACATAAAAAAGGAATTGCACCATGGACGCACGGTGGTACACCAACAGGGGTTGCAGAGGTTGCGAATGCACCCGGCCACCTGGACCTAAGATGCCCACATAAGACCCTGCTCTATTCGCAGCATTAATTTTATATTGTTGCTGTAGCTGTAATAATTAGTCATAATGCTTTGAATAGTGGTAATCCTGCCTTTTTTTAAAACCATGCCTTTTCCTCTGTTTCTACATCTCTCACTGGTCTATATTATGTGAGTATTATACATACAGTGTTGGAAATGGGGGTTCAGTGTAAAATTTGCACTGGGAACTGTGGCTATGTAGCTACGCCACTGTGGGTGGACCGATAATTATGAAATTTGGCAGCCAGGGCGTCCAATTTAGGAGGTTGCTCCACTGACAACAGTTGGTGAAAATTTCAATGTTAGGCACTAGCCACACTTCTGAATTATCCTTGGCTCCTGGGATTTTTCTGTCCTGAATTACAATACATGTAAAATATCTTACTTGATAAAATATTAATCATTTAGTCTTACAAGTCCTGTGATTCAAGTGAATTTACTATAGAAAGTCATCCAGAGGCAACACCTAGCATTTCTTGTTGGGGATTCAGCAAGCACACACAGATCAAGACATGCTGATTGGACAGTGCACAGTAGCTGGACACTCATGAGTCATCAGTGTGCTCTCTCCTACTGTATGGAAGCTCATAGCATACAACTGGCAGCACACTGCTGCTGCTTCCCCTCCCTAGTCTGAGAGCTTCTCTATACGGGATAACAAGGCTCCTGTTCAGCTGCAGTATGTATTTTATCGCTATGGATATAGAAATGTAATAAATATCTTCATTTACTGCTAAAACAAATTAAAAAGTGGCTTTTTATGTTTGGATGGATTCGAGCTTTAGTACATGAATGTATAATTAATGTTTAGGGATTATGAGGATAGGATGAACTGAAAATAATTTGCAGACAGCAGTAGAGTCGAGGGTGTTTTATGTGCAGCAACCAAAGGAAACGTATAAAACATTCCGCTGTTTAGTGATGGAATACAGTGTTAACTCCTTTCTTGCCAGAGAGATGTTCACGCACTGTGTAGCAGTAGAGGAGTTAACAATCTCAGAAGCTGCCTTTTATCGTTCTTTTGATAGAACAGAAAATGTAAATTGTATGTCCGCAAGCTAGAGGAGCTGTCATGTGAGATTTGGTATCGTCTGATTGTAACTTTCCCACTGCGACAGAATTGGGCTGCCGACTCTCTGAGCACAATCCTAGTTGGCGTGCCGTCATATTCAGGGATGGAGATGTCAGATGGAGAGACGGAACTGCCAGCATGATGACTAGAGTATTCGACTTCGTTAACCTAGATGTATCCTCATTATCGTGGATCTGCGTTTAATCTCAAATCATGCTTCACATTGCAAGTCACTTAAAATAACTCCTCTTAATGTATCTCTGTGCGGTATCGCACAGCGGGGTTTATCTGGATAAATCCTTCTTTTGTTGGGAATAAATTGTGAGGTAGGGGATGGATATTCCATGCTTAATGTGTGAAAGTGACAGGGATAGGAAGTGTTATAATTAAAAGGAAATTCAGTTAATTTAGAGCTGTGGCAATCTGTAATTCCAGTGCCTTTTTTCTTAAAGGATACCAGAGCCCAAATGAATATGAGAAACGGGGGGAGCAGGCACGTATGGTGAGCTGTTCTTATGCTCACCGTCCCCCCACCCCCGTTCTCCAATCTTCCCCTACGATCCTCTTAAAAGCTTTTTGGCACCCTCTTCCTGGTCGGGCCGGGTTGGGCATCACTGCAATTGCGCTGGCCCGGCTGCGCGCGTCCTACAGTGCGCGACCATGGCCGGGAGCAGGCGCATGACGTCATTGTGACTTAACTTCAGAAAAGTGTCTTTGCTATACACCAAACTTGGACTTGCACACCACAAACCTTAGAAGTGAGGGCTTATAGACAAGACATATAACATTTATATTGTGCTTTTCTTCCGGTGGACTCAAATAGCCTGCAGCCTCTAGGACGCGCTCTATAGGCGGTAGCAGTGCTAGGGAGTCTTGCCCAAGGACTTCTACTGAATAGGTGCTGGCTTACTGAACAGAAAGAGCTGAGAATCGAACCAGGCACATTTTATTTCAAAAGGCATGCGGTTTCCCATCAGCTTCTATTGTGTTGTGGCTGCCCACATCTGCGCTATACCACACCGCGACGCACTTGCCCTGCGTTGGGAACGCATGCACTAAATTGCGTTTGTGGAGGCTTTGTGTAGTGTGAATAGGCCATAAATGTTACCCTTTTCTTATTGTATAACAATAACCTTCACTCCTATACTTAATCCTTCTAAACACCTAAACCAAATCTACCCTCATGAAATGACCTAATTCTAGTGCCTAATCCTAACCTCCTTCTCTGTGTTATATCTTTATTCACTCCTAACTCAGTCTGAATGATTGGGATGAGAAGTAATGCTTGCCAAGTTGGTTAGTTCAACAAGAAGTACAACATTATCAGAATGGCAGAGATGTCCATTTTAGGGCTGATTAATGAGATGCAAATAATTTCTCCTAACATTCAAATTTCATGTAAATTAAATGCAGCTTGAAACTGGACCAAACAGAATTACTTCCTGTCATTTTTTATTCGTCCAAGTTCAAGCTGCATATAATTTACATGAACTGTAAATGATAGTAGAATTTTTTTCTGTATCTCTTTAATTGATCCCCAGGCAATTTCTCCAACTGACAGAGTATTGATTGGGGCATAGTACTAAACACTGCGCCTTCTGATATCCAAGGGCTCATTTCCACGGACAGTTGAACTGTGTGCTCAGCAAGCCGTTACCAAGCAACAGTGAGCAGTTACCAAGCAGCAGCAAGCTGTTGTGAGAGTTTGTGAGGCTTTCCAGTGCCTGTCAACTGCTTGTGGAAAGGGGCCTAACTGGAGTATATGAATAATTTGTTTGCATTATGGTGGCCATACACATAGATTTGCAGCAGATACGACCATCAGATAGATTTGTCAGATGCCTGTCAAGTTGAATCTTACAGGAATCTATCTCATGTGTGCCACACACACTAGAAACAGATTTCCAATAGATGTCAGGATGAAATCTAATCTATTGGAAATCCATCTAAATGCATTATTGGACCATTAGATCCAATGCAACTCTATGGGCCAAAGACCTAGATTTTCCATCCTGTCCGATCAAATTGACCAAAATTTGCCGCAAATCAATCGACAGGCTGATTTGATTAGAATTCATTTTTGATCGACTCCATAGAATTTATCGATCGATGGCTAAAAATCGACCAGTGTATGGGCCCCTTAAGTCACTATTATCTGCACTTCAAATTAAGCATTACTAGGTTTATCTACTCCTATTATCATGTTAACAAATAAGCATTTCTTTCTATGTAGAATCTAATCTGAACATTCTGTTGTCTCTGAAATCTCTGATACATATAAGTTTGCTCGTCTGTTGCATCTTGAATGTCTTGTCAATCATTCCATCTGACTACTTTTCAAATAATTTCTCAGACAGTTCACCAAAGGGGCTCTTTAGTGAATGCTAAAGTAACTTTCTCTACCTGAGTCCATTTCTGCTATAATTATCATACATTAATCATAGATTTGGACGTTGTCCCACCTTGCTTACCAGAGCCCCCCAAAAAATCTGCTTTCTCTGTAGCATGAGTGCTGCCATTTTGCTTTTTCGAGTTTCCATAATTGACTTTACTTGGATGGCTGATGTTTTTGATTGATATGTGACAGGTGTTCAAGACACTAAAGGGTAACCTCTGCCTCTGCAAACTCTTACCACAAGCTTGTTTTTACTGTGGAGCTCATTCAAATGTATTGTGATAGTTTCTGCTTGCATTCAAATATTATGTAAATTGAATACAGTTTTTAGTTGGTCGAAACAGATACACTATGCTGCTTTTGATTGGCCCAATTCCAGGTGGCAAACAATTTGCATTATATTTGCTTGTAAGCTGGAAAGCCCCATCTACACGATACGATTCTTTGTACGATTTAATTACGATTCTATTTACGATCCGATTAAATCCGACATGTCCGATCATGATTCGATTCAATTCGATTTGCCATTGTTTTGCAAAGGCAAATCGAATTGAATCGAATCGAATCATGATCGGACATGTCGGATTTAATCGGATCGTAAATAGAATCGTAATTGAATCGTACAAAGAATCGTATCGTGTAGATGGGGCTGAAGGATTAGCGATGCATTGACCATCTCTAGAGTACAGCATGATCAAACACGTAGGCATACATTCAGGCATTGTGTTCAACTTCACAGAGATTCACTCAACTACCAGTGAAAGTAAACTGATCCTGTGGAAACAGCTTTTGTTTGTAATTGAGTTCACAGGCACTTTAATCAAATGTATACTCTTCTTCAAATATTGATATAATATGTATTAGTGCTATCATTAGTACTTTACAATTGAGTTTGCAATTGCATGTTATTAAAATGTACCTCATCCTTAGCCCAGTCTGTACACCAGTTAGTGTATAGAAAACTCCCAAGTTCTAGTTTCTTTTGCTTTTGTGAATGGCAATTTTTTCTGTAGGAGTGAGTTTATTTAGAGTTACAGAGTATATAAGGTATGTCCAAGGGATTTTTTTTAGACGTGAAAGTTGTTTTATATGCCTGGGTTGATTCTTTGCAGATGCAACCAGTTACCACTTCCAGTCGCCAGCTGAAGTGATTACCCCTTCAGAATCTGAGAACACAGAGATCGCAACCGTCGGAGGTAAACTTGCTGCAGTGACATCTAGTTAAATCCTTGCAATGTGTATGGTACTTAAGGAAAGAATTTGCTCTTTCTCCACATATGTAGGTAGAAAAAAACAAAGTCTTGTAAAAGTAATAACTTTTAATGGCTAACTGGTAAAGTTAAATAATGCAAGGTTTCTGGGATCTAGTCCCCTTCTTCAGGCATATTTCCAGATGTTAGCTGTAGTAAAACACTGATGCAGGTAAATAAAGATCTACCTGCATCAGTGTTTTACTACAGCTAACATCTGGAAATATGCCTGAAGAAGGGGACTAGATCCCAGAAAGCTTGCATTATTTAACTTTATCAGTTAGCCATTAAAAGGTATTACTTTTACAAGACTTTGTTTTTTTCCTACCTACATATATTGTTTGGCTAACACGGTACAGAAACATTTTTACTCTTTCTCCACAAAGTCTAAAACGTTTATGGGAGGGATCTTTTGAAGGATGAAAAACACATCACTTATAAATGCTTCTCTTGTTTAATACACAATCCACATTTCTTTGAGACATGGGGAGATAGGAGGTGCTTAAAAAGATAAAAATGGTGTGTAAGTGCTACACTAATCTCATGGAATGACAACGGTTGGTGAGAAGCAAATGATTTCTAAAACACATTTTGTGCAACAGAAACCACTTCTTCAGATGTAATTAACTTTGATCAGTATGGAACCGTTTCAGTCAAAATCCACTGGAGATGCTAAATAACCATTGTCATGAATAGGATGTCATGAGTGGAGATGAGTGTTGGTATGTAGATTATACTTACTCCAGTTCAGGCCTTGGAATACTGACATTGCCAGGTAGGTAGCTCTGCATGGAGAGGTTGTATTTCTGTCTGGTTATGATAAAGCAGCTGTCATCTTCCAGGCTTATTAATCATGCCAAGTGGCAGCCAGCAGTGTGGTGACAGCATGCCCGGCATATGAATCTCAAACCCTGGAATTTATGTGCTACATAGCTCTGTACAGGTCCTTTAACGCCATCTGATGGTACTAGGTTGTAGCTCAGAGTAAATACTGATTTGACTGTGGTGCATATGGTGGTGGCGGAACCTGCAGGCAAATGCAGATAATATCATTGACCAGGACTGTGTAGCAAGCTACATGACACCATTGCTTGATGTAAGTCTTTAAAGTCCAAGTTCTGACATAGTTTTTCTTTCATGTATTTAATTAAATATTCTTCACAATGTCATCCCTACCAAAGTCCTAAACTTGCATATCTACCTAAAGCTAGATAGACACGCTAGATGACACTCGGCTGAGGTGGCTTTTCAGGACCAATTTAGAGGATGTATAGGTGGCCGTCGCATAGGGAACTGTCACACTGGATCTTTAGCAACAGAGATGTCTGAGTCCATTGTTTCCATCTGTACCCCTCCCACTGGAGGCCATCAAACGCTGCACCATCATCCCTCTTTCCTCCCCTCTACAAGCAACAGAACGTGTCTTAAGGCTGTGGATTCACAACACGTCTGCATGGCACTCGCCCGAGGGATAAATAGTCGGCACCCGGCCACTTATAGCTGTTAACTGTTTTTAGCCGCTTGTAGTCGCTATTTTTTTTTTTTAAGTCTTTAGTGTCTACGAGTGTTTGTTTGGAGGTGTCCTTAGGGGTTAAGGTTAGGTACCACAGGGGTTAAGTTTAGGCACAAGGGGGTTTAAGGTTAGGCACTACTGGGGAGGGGTTGTCAAGTTTAGGCACCACCAGAGGTTTTTAGGGTTAGGCATGATTCTGTGTGACAGTAGGGTTAGGTTAGGTCATAGTAAAATATTGGTAATTTTTACCGATATTCTACTACTTAATCCAGATAGTAAAATATTTGTAAATTTTACCAGTATTTTAATGTCCGGATTTAGTAGAAGAATATTGGTAATTTTACTAATATTCTACTAGCAGCTATCTCTGGGGCCCTTTTTATCATGCGCTTTTTTTATATGTACATGTACAAACTGCATGCAGTTAGTGTGCTGGGTGAAATTTTAACCAAAGAACTTAGCACTGCTATGCACTAAGCCTCTGTGCTGACCAAATAGATGAGTTGATGATGCTGAAGGTATTTTCATTTTGCGTAGAAAAACTACACTTCAAAATTTGTTTTGATAAACTTTTTTTTATGTTTAACCAGCGTAAACTAATTTATGTATAATTGGGTTAATATAATCTTCTATTAAATGCATAGGAAATCTGTCCCTAAACTGGGATTTAAGATCGCACAAAACAAAAGGTTAATCTGTTATTTTTATGTTTTATTTATTTTGTTGCTTTTGTTCAATTGAGAATTGGTTACTATCATAATACTTCCTGACTGCCAAAGTACTTATAAATGAAACATTAGGGTATACCATTCTTACTTTTTCCTGAATGTATACCATGCTGTTTAGCTGTGTAAATGCTTCTGTTATACGTAGAAAGATTGTAAGATGTTAAAGTGTACTTTCTTCTCCATAGATGACCGCGTTGACCAAAGAGCGTGCCTTATCTGTGGGGACCGTGCCACAGGACTGCATTATGGCATCATCTCTTGCGAAGGCTGCAAAGGGTTCTTCAAGCGCAGCATCTGCAACAAGAGGGTGTACAGATGCAGCCGCGACAAGAACTGTGTCATGTCGCGAAAGCAGAGAAACCGTTGCCAGTATTGCCGACTCCTTAAGTGCCTCCAGATGGGGATGAATAGAAAAGGTAAAGGCTTTGATAATTATTGTATTTTTTAACAATTTATGGTTTTTAGTTGCAATTTAGACACCCCTTTAAATTACAAACATATGTGGGTGGAATAAATGCTGAAAGCAGACCTTTATTTGAGAACTGAATTCTGCATGTATTCTTAGCAGGTGGCAGATTTTATTCTGTCAGTTTATTTTGAAAAGGTAAAAACTTCTGGCTGGGCTCCTGATCATGTGATTATGCCTATAATATAGTGGCTAATGAGTTGCATGTTGGGAAATTAAGTAGGCAGCCACACCCATTTTCCGCTACTCCATAGCTCTACAATAGAAGAAGCTCTCTGTTTTTCAGTGAGGCTGCATATCCACTTGTGCGGTTCGGAATCGCCGGGAAATCACTGCAGACGAAATCGCATGTGGGTGCGATTTTGCATGCGTTTTTACAGTGATTTCGCATGCGATTTCGCATAGGGTAGTAGGTGGGCGATTTTAACCATGTCACTGCCTTTGTAAATTAACATTACCTCCTATGCGAAATGGCAAGGAAAAACGCATGCCAAAACCGCATGCGATTTCCCTATTAGATACATTGTATGCGATTCGCTTAGCGGTGTGCGGGGAGCGAATTCTGACGGCTCTGCCGTGCAGATTTTCCCCGCACACAAAAACGCTCCGCACAACGCACAAGTGGAAACAGGCCCATCCACTTGTATTGGCTGTGCGAATCCGCATGCGGACAACGCATGCGTATTCGCTATAGTGGAAATGAGCCCTAAGACTTTACTGACCAAGCCCTATATACACTTGATCTATTTTTTGCGGAGAGACTGTTATATGATCACACAGCAATGGTCCCAAAAGGTCACACCATGTTACCGCTGTGGTTCGACCATACTGTGGGGCATACTTTCCAATTAAACTATGCCTCACTTCCGGGCACACAATGCACTGTTACTGTTGCGGCATGCCACACCGCGTTTAATGTGAGAGCCCCACAGCTGCTAGACTGCATTGCAGAGCTGACAGCAAAATGGAAAATACTGACAGGGCCTATGCCCATATGGCAGCAGTCTTGCATCTATTCACTGTAATTAGGACATGGTTACACAGCTATAAAGGTACACCTCAAAGAGACACTGTAACAAGAAAAACGTCCCCTGGGGGGTACTCGCCTCGGAAAGCCTCAGGATCCTGGGGCTTCCCCCGTCCTCCTCTGTCCCACGGGGGTCTCGCTGCAGCCCTTCAAAGTCGCCGCGACAAATCCAACAGCCTGTTCAATATTTACCTTTCCAGGCTCCAGCGGGGGCGCTGTTTAGGCTCTTCTGACGGGGATAGGCAGAAATAGCCGATCTCCGTCGGGTCCGCTCTACTGCGCAGGCGCCGGAGACTTGCGCCTACGCAGTAGAGCGTCCTGACGGAGATCGGCTATTTCCACCTATCTCAGTGGGAAGAGCGGATACTGCGCCTGCGCTGGAGCCACGGAGGTAAATATTTACATCGCCGCCGCTCCGGGAGGATTTTCGCCGCCACTGTGGGACTGAGGACGTGGGAAGCCTCAATAGGATCCGGAGGCTTCCCCCACCCGAGGCGAGTACCCCCTAGGGTAGGTTTATACAGATTTTCTTTAATGTTTATGCTTGGGTAGAAATAGAGTGTAATACTAGTTCTATCCTTTTTTTTAATTATTGCACAAAATGCAATAAAGGATGATCTACCTTGATCCCTCTTTCCAAGTTCTTTCACTTTGAGTTCTTTGGCAGTGACCCTCACACAAGATCACATCCAGCTTTGTGATCCAAATAGCTAAAGAAGGTAAGGCAGTGTGGGCATGTTTTACGAAGTTTCTTAAAGTGGATCCAAGATGAACTTTTATTCATTGCATAATTGTGTTCCTTTCATATAGTTTATAGGGCATTCCTCAAGCCAAATACTTTTTTTTGTTTTGTTTTAATACTCTAATTCCCTATAAACTAAACAAGCCTCGCCCACAGCTTCTTCAAAACGCCAAGGCACTCAGACCCATGCAGCGAGGGCTTATGGGAGCTCAGTCTGGGCAGGAGGAGGAGGAGGTTACTAGCCAGAGATTTCAGAGGCAGAGGGGCGGGGGGAGTGAATTTTTCACAGGCTGAGGGGTGGAGATGCAGTTGCAGATTACCTGTGTAATGATGACACATGTATCACAGGAAGAAATCATCATATAATGTTGAAGCTGTTTGCAGTTAGATTTGCTGTGTAAACTATCTAAACTTTAGATAAGATATATAGACAAGTTACTTGTTATAGTTAGTTTTTCATCTCGGATCCGCTTTAAAGGACAACTGAAATGAGAGGTATATGGAGGCTGCCATATTTCTTTTTTCATATGCAATACCAGTTGCCTGGCAACCCTGCTGGTCTGTTGGGATGCAGTGGTGTCTGAATCACACCAGAAACAAGCAAGCAGCTAATCTTGTCAGATCTGACAAAAATGTCAGAAACACCTGATCTGCTGCCTGCTTGTTCAGGGTCTATGGCTAAATGTATTAGAGGCAGAGGATCAGCAGGATAGTCAGGCAACTGGTGTTTCTTAAAAGGAAATACATATGGCAGCCTCCATATCCTTCTCACTTCAGTTGTCCTTTAAAGGGTATCGAAGGCGACAAAATAAATCTATCTTTACTTACCCGGGGCTTAGTCCAGCTCCTAAAAGTCAAGTGTTTCCCTCGCCGCAGCTTTGGTCTTCTCCTGTTTCCCACTGACAGCCTCTGAAGTATCACCAACCTCCAATGGGTCAGCATCTGCTGCAGATGCGTGGGCAGTTGTATTGTGCAGCTGCAGTATGTTGGTGATACTTCAGAGGCTGCCAGCGGAACCCGGGAGAAAACCACAGTGAGGGACAAACGTGACTTCTAGGGGCTGGAAAAGCCCCAGGTAAGTAAAGATAGATTTACTTTGTCGTTTTACTCGGATATCCTTTAAAGAGGAACGTTAATATAGAATGTCGTCCCAGTCAGTAGCCGATACCCCTCTTCCCATTATATATACATATATATATATATATATATATATATATATATATATATATATATATATATATATATATATAATTTTTTTTAATTTTTTTTTTTCAATCTTTTAGCCTTTTACATTGTTAGTGGGTGTGTCTATAGGTAAGGATAGTTGTCGCTGTCCTTTTTTTTTTCCCATGCCTGCCAGCAGTAAAGGTGCTGATCTGTTGGGTCACAGAGGATCAAACAGCTTAAAGAGAAACTCCAACCTAGAATTGAACTTTATCCCTATCAGTAGCTGATACCCCCTTTTACATGAGAAATATAATGCTTTTCACAAGCAGACCATCAGAGGGCGCTGTATGACTGATTTTGTGCTGAAACCCCTCCCACAAGAAGCTCTGAGTACCGCGGTACTCTGGGAAAACTGCCACAATGTAACAATGTTCACAGACAGGAATTAGCTGTTTACAGCTGTCTCTAACAGCCAAAACAGCTAGGAGCAGCTACATAACCTGCCCACAGTAAAAATGTCACCATGTAATAAATAAATGTCAGAATGTAAATTGGGGAGAGGAAAGATTTTACAATGAGCAAACACTGACTAAATCATTTATACATAATTATGGTAAAAAATGAAGCACTTTTTTACTACATTATTTTCACTAGAGTTCCTCTTTAAATTACTGCTTGAATTTAACTTTTCATTTTGCAATGTCTTGATTTTTTTTCTCTCCTACAACTGACTTTTGGTAAAGTTCTTTTTAAAGCTTATTTATAAACAGTTGTAGCTCAGTGTGAGTTTAACACATTTCAAGAAACAAGATGCCCGCAGTCTTTGAGTAATTTAAGTAAGAAAATGCAATGTTTCTCACAAAAATAAGGGAAAAATCCAAGGGATCCATAAAGGCATATCCACAGTTTATACCGACTGTCCCATTATCCTACAGAGTAAAATTTTGGAGCAAGCACTTAAGGGGGCTGGAGAGCCCATTGAAGATGACCTTCACAGTTCACAGCCTGTGGAAGCAACTACAACAGAATTTTGCTAGAAAGTCAAGGTTTTAAAGTACACCTGTAGTGAAAATTAAAACTAGGTAGTGTGCTCCATCCCTGTTAGGATTACTCACCTTCCTGGTAAGTCCTCGGCTTCTTACAGCCTAGCTCTTATTTCCAGTGATCTCTTCTTTGTATTGAAACGGCGACATTAAACTTCAGGTGTATTTTAATTTTGTCAAACAGACAAACTGAGTTTTCCTGATTAGGTGAAGAAATAGGCGTATTGGCAGTTTGGAAAATAATTAATGAAAAGTTGGACATCCGTGCAAGATGGTCTTCAAGACTACTGATGCCATGTCGGTGTGATAGAACGCGGAAAAGCCGCCGCGTGTACTGGCGGCAAGGCGGCTGATTCCGCGTCCAGCGCAGCGGTTTGCACGCAGCAGCGTGCGTCTGGTGTGGCTGGGCCTGTTAGTTCACACAGGCTGAGGAATACGCGCGCGCGCGCTGAGGCAGAACCTTTATGACAAACAAGGAGGGATTAGCTGACCAGGTTGGTCAGCTGACCTCAAAGCAAGTGGCTATTGGTTGATCGCTGATGAGTGGCGCCGGAGAGCGCCGCGCTATATATAGTCACTGCTGGTCAGTCTCAAGTTGTCTGCCGTTGCGACAACTTTTACCTGGAAGCACTCAGACCTTAGTCAGATCCTACAGTGAGTTAGAACCAGGAGGACCTGGGAATTCACACTGAGCCAGATTACTTCTGTGTATTATTGTATTGTACTTAAGACTAGTTCCAAGGTGTTGAGACTACGGACCTCACACCCAAGATTAGGGACTTTGTGTATTCATTCTGTTATACTTCAGACTAGTACCAGGGTGTCGAGACCACAGACCTCACACCCAAGACTAGGCATTGTTGATATCTGTTATGACCTATTGCATTTCTGACTATCCCTCTGCTTTCTGATTCGGTACCTACGCATATCTGATAATCTGTTGCCAAACCCTGCCTGCCTTTGGATACCGAATCAGCCTTCTGTCTGTGTATCTTGTCTGTCCGTGTGTTGCCGACCTGGCTTGCCCAACCTAGAGAGCTATCTCTCTCTTTAACCACTTTACCTCCGCAGTGCTAAATTTCTCCGTCCCTCTGCGCACTGCTTCACCCCCAGGGACGGAGAAAGGCGTATGTTTCTGTTTACATGCCGGGAGTGGGCGGGGCAACACGCTCGCACACTCTAGCCAGCCCGCACAGCAGTTGACTAATTGGACATTAGGAACGAGTGTTCCTAAATCCAATTAGAGTCCCCGATTGATGTATGAAGGCTGCTTCAAAGAGAAGCAGTCTTCATAACAAACCGCCGGCACATTGTTATTGTGTCCGTGTGCGCGCGATCACGCGATCGCGCGTGCACACACCCACCCGCACAGCCCCTGCAGTCCAATGATTGGTTATTGGGGACCCCAGTCCCCAATAACCAATCATACCACATGACAAATAAATGAATGGAGACTGCCTCTGCTTGAGGCAGTCTTCATTCATAACAACAGTTGTAAACAAAGGTGCAGCGCGTGGTCGCGCGCCCCCGCACGTGCACACCAGCTCCACAGTCCAATGATTGGTTTTGGGGATACCAGTCCCCAATAACCAATCATATTGCCTAATAAATAAATGAATGATGACTGCCTGGGAGGAGTGAAAAATGCTCTGGTTTTTAAGGGGAAAACCCCTCAGTTGTGAAGTGGTTAAGAGATAGTCTCCAGACCTACTAGTGACATCCACCTTCAGGTGTCACTCACTCACAGGTTCTTCCTACCTTCAGCCTGGGACTCCACCCCTTTGGAGGCCTCGGGCTGCTGGAAGGTTTTTGCACTTCCCAAAAAGGCGGTATCGCCCATACTGCCAGAGACCACCTGCTTCTCGGGTGGTCTTACTCAGTCATTACGGTTGCACCAAACACTCACACTATAAAGGTGTCCAGAAGTTAGTTATACTTAGATTATCAGTGATTCTGCAGATCATCAATAATCAGGTATAATCTGTATTCTTGGTGATACTGCAGATCACCAATAATCAGATTCTCTCTGTGTGCTGACACCGATCGTTACAGTCGGAAGGCCACTGTGATCCAGTGCTGCCAGGAAATGCTCTGTGAAGACCAGAGTGAACTGGTTTCATCCTTTGGGTACTGCAAATGATACTTAGGTCTTTCACAGAGATCCCAAGACCAAAAAAGGTGGAATCACAAGTCGTCCCCACCAGTGATGAGCAAAATTGACGATATGAAGTTACGCATGAATTTTTACAAAAATAATGTTAATTTTGGCTTTCGAGCAAAAATGCCATAAAAAAAATCGTTTGGATATAAATTTGTGATTTTCGTGCTAAAAATATTTTCAACGTAAAAAATTAATGATTTTTCGTGGTTGTCACGAGTTTTCTCAAATTTGTTTTCTTTGACTATTTAGAAAAAATACAATGTATTTTCCTGAATATTTTCTCAAAATCAAAAATAGCATTTTCATTGCGAAAATGACTTTGGCAAAAAATCTCAAGCAACACTGGATCCTACCCCCAAAAAGTTAAAGCCAGAAAAATCTGCAGGTAAAGTCATGGCAGCTGTCTTGTGAGATATTGAAGGACTTTCAGGGTGCAGTACCTCACCCCATCGCTGGGACTTTCAGGGTGCTGTACCTCACCCCATCGCTGTGCAATGAAAGTCTAAAGAGACTTTCATACTGTAACGTTACGGCATTACGTGATGGAAGTGACTTTTCCACTGCATCCCCGATGCAGGACAAGAACTGCGTTACCGTGCCGCTTCTGCGTCTAGTTGCGGCAATCTGTGTTGGCCCGGATGTTTTGTTAGTCTGTGGCGACGCATGGATGTGTAAAAAATCTCCGTCATGGCTCACATGCGCGGAAGCTTATTTTCACAATACGTTTCCGTGCACTTCCACATACCCGAAGCAGGGAGTGATGGAAATCTCACGTCACGCCCTCGTCACTTCCTGCTTGGCCAGTGGACAGACCGGGAACACATGCGCAATAGCCTGAAGGCCTGTTTTTGACAATGTGGTGCGTCGGAAGCACCACACCGCCAATGCTGGTTTATGGTCTGAAAAAAAAACAAAATGTGAGGTGTATTTTAAAGTGATTCTATTGTATAGACATTGGCTTGCCTTTAAAAAGCGATTCAAAAACAATTTTGCAGCACTCCTATCTTTAAATTGGAGTGCTAGCACTCCAAAAGCGCTGCAGGACCCACAATTGTGATTTGGCCAAATAGCAGTCGTGGGTGTTCACCACCACTGAGTTTCACACGCTTAGAGTTTTTTAGGATCACCGGTGATTGTTGGTGATTCCAAAGTGCAGCTAAAGTGGGCATCTAGCCTTTAAAGAGACAATGAAGCGAGAATAAATCTTGCTTCAGTGCTTATAATCAGCAGGGGCATGTGTGCCCCTGCTAAAACGCCGCTATCCCGCGGCTGAACGGGGGTCCCTTGCCCCCCAACTCCCCCCTTCCCCTGCAAAATCAACGACCAACTTGGTCGTAGATTTTGCTGCTGTTGAGGCAGGGCTAATGGCTGCAGCCCTGCCTCTATGCGGAAGAGATCCCCGGGAACAACGGAGGGGATTTGGGAGGTAAGGGACCCCCATTTAGCTGCAGGATAGCGGCGTTTTAGCAGGGGCACACATGCCCCTGCTGAATATGAGCTCTGAAGCGAGACTCTCTCTTTAAGTTCACAAACTGCTGACCATTAAAGGGGTCCTCCAGACTACAAATTTACTCAGCGGCACTGAAAAAGCTTAGCGTTTCTTTAACAGTTTCACAGCATCAGAACTTTTCTTACCCAAGCCTCATTAACTGCACAGAAGAAAACTTCTCGGGCATTTTTCCCTTGATGGTGTGCAAAGCATGATGGGATTTCAGATGTTGTTCTTGTTCTGCTGTTTTGGGGCAATTTTTGTTTTTTTAAAACTTTGGATTTGAGATTTGACGAGTAGCGCGTGCAGCTGAAAGGGGTGATCAGGACACAGGACACTTGGAACTGTGTCTCATGCTCCCTGTCTCCTTCTTTCAACCAAAAAGATGGCTGCCCCCATGAAATAACAAACATTTGGTCTTTTAAAACAGGGTGGGTAAGAGATTAAATTACTTACAGGTAGTCCCCGACTTACGAACGACTTGCCGATTTGAACGGCATGGATTCTGTTTCCATGGGAAGTAGTCCAAAAAACTATTTTCAAATTGGACTTGTAGTTTTTGAGAAAATCGATGTTAAAAAAAATCTGAGAAAAAATTGCTTTTAAACTTGTATAAGCAGATACAGAGGGCAGAGGTGACACCGAGGGGGACACTGCTGGCACAGGGGGGCACAGAGGAGGTACACGGGACAGAGATGGCACAATGTTCCGACTTAAGAACAGATTCAGAGATTCAGGTTAAGAACGAACCTACAGTTACTATCTCGTTCGTTAACTGGGGACTACTGGTATTTTAATTAACATAACTAATGTAACTTAATGACAGTATGTTTGTTTAGGCTGAAGTTCCTCTTTAAGGTGTTTTGGGAAGGGGTGCTGTACAGACATGCTGTTCTATGTAGAGGGAAGGAAGCATGATGTGTAGAAAAAGAGCAAGTGGCATCCTTTGGAGTGGGGAACAAAATAGGACAGCGGTGTCCGTATTGCTGATCAATATCATACAAGAGCTTTGCACAGGTTAGATTCTTGTCTAAGATAGCACTAAAATCCGTCTCCAGTGAGGATTATGTAACAAATGTGCAGGGTTGGATTTACTTTAAAGAACATGTGATGCCCATGCTAACCTAGAAATAAAAAAAACACATCTATAAGTACCGTATATTCCGGCGTATAAGACGACCCCCCAACTTTTCCAGTTTAATATAGAGTTTTGGATATACTCGCCGTATAAGACTACCTCTCTTCCAACGCACACCAAATTAAAATTAAAAAATCATGTACTGGTGCTGTGTATGAACAGATACTGGTGCTGTACTGTATGTGGTACCCAGTATATAACAGTATATAGTCAATTGACTTGTTGCATTGGTCAACTCTCCTTAAGTAGACTGGTCAGCTCTCCTTGTCTACCTGTTTATCAGAGTGGTATGGAAGAATAGATTGCGCTCCCTCAGCAGGGAGATCTGAGAGGCAGTACCAAGGTAGGGTGTATCACCCGGCATCAATGACACCTGGCGTATAAGACTACCCCCAACTTTTCAGAAGATTTTCAAGGGTTAAAAAGTAGTCTTATACGCAGGAATATACAGTAGATAAATACTAGTTCTACTTACATAACAGATGTATTGCACTGCCCACGTTATGATTCCTGTGAATTTTCATAAAGAAAAAACAGAGAATCCTATTCTAGACAGTTTCCATCTTGGTTACCTTTGAATGAAGCTAATCCTGACATCATTTCCTCTCTCACTCTTTTTTAAAACTCTTGCTAATTGTGTATGCATTACCCACCCTCCTCCCAGAGTCTTCAGACACTTCCACTGAGGTCTATACTAGGAAGTGCATTGTATTGTCATTAGGAGGGGGAAATAAAGAGAAGAGAATATGTTATAGATAAAGACCCACCCCAGAATGCAACTGTTTTGCCAGCCGATGGCAATGGCAATTAAAGGGCCAGTGCTCCTAAGGTGTGTGATAACTCCAAACCATAACAGCAGAAAAAGTTTTGAATGCAGGATTAGCATCTTTATCACTTAATGCACTCAGACCAGGTGCTGTTGAAATTAGATTTTTATGGTGACAATCCTGCTGTAAGGCACTGTAGTCACATGCCTACAGGCACCTGATAAAGGAAAAGTGGCTCACTCCCCTTCCTGGGCACCTTCCTATGCAGAGTCCTGATCAGAGTGTAAATAAGAGGTTACTCTCCCTGTTCTCAGCATTCCTTTGATGAGATCTCCCTTCAGTCGTGGGCACCAGAGCTGGGACAAGGTCCTTCAGCACCCAAGGCTGAGACAGCAAAGTGTGCCCCTCCATCCCTCCCACCCCAGCATTCACACACTGACTGCTATTAGACTAATAGGTGCCCCAGGGCCCCCAACCTCCCCAACGCCTTAATCTCTAGTTATCTGGCTTGCAGTCACTGTCATGTATCCCCTTTTCTTATTTCTTTCTGCTTCAAACACAATTGGGAATGACAGCAGAATGAATTGTGCACCCCCTCCTACACTGCGCCCTGAGGCTGGAGCCTCTCCAGCCTCGGCCCGGCCCTGGTGGGCACCTCTAGCTACTTGGGTAACACTCTCGCTTTGCTTGGTTTGAATCCAAGACAAGGCACTATCTGCACAGAGTTTGTATGTTCTCCCTGTGTCTGTGGGGGTCTCCTTTTGACACTCAGTTTTCCTCCCACAAACATACAAAAAAGTTAATTGGCTTACCCATAAAATTAGCCCTAGGCTACAATGGACATGTAACTATGGTAGGGAAGGGATTAGATTGTACGCTCCTCTGAGGGACAGTTAGTGACATGAACATGTACTCTGTTATTAACCACTTCACCACTGAGGGGTTTTACCCCCTGAGCACCAGAGCAATTTTCACCTTTCAGCGCTCCTTCCATTCATTCGTCTATAACTTTATCATTACTTATCGCAATGAAATGAACTATATCTTGTTTTTTTCCGCCACCAATTAGGCTTTCTTTAGGTGGGACATTATGCCAAGAATTATTTTTTTCTAAATGTGTTTTAATGGGAAAATAGGAAAAATGTGGGGAAAAAAATAATTATTTTTCAGTTTTCGGCCATTATAGTTTTTAAATAATGCATGCTACTGTAATTAAAATCCATGAAACGTATTTGCCCTTTTGTCCCGGTTATAAAACCATTTAAATTATGTCCCTATCACAATGTTTGGCGCCAATATTTTATTTGGAAATAAAGTTGCATTTTTTTCATTTTTGCGTCCATCCCTAATTACAAGCCCATAGTTTATAAAGTAACAGTGTTATACCCTCTTGACATAAATATTTAAAAAGTTCAGTCCCTAAGGTAACTATTTATGTATTTTTTTTAATTGTAAATTTTTTAATTTTTTTTTAATTACAAAAAAAAAATAATTGGGGAGTGTGGGAGGTAATGAGTTAATTTTATGTGTAAAAGTCATTTATTTGTATGTGAAAAATGTGTAGGGTGTAGTTTACTATTTGGCCACAAGATGGCCACAGTAACTTTTTGTTTTAATGCGACCTCCAAGCTTCCTTCCGGAAGCTTGGAGGAAGTATAAGGAGGCTGGACACGTGAGTTTTTTCTCACAATGATCGCGCTGCCCATAGGAGAGCAGCTGATCATTGCGGGGCTTAGATCAACGAACGGGAATGGATTTTCCCGTTCATTGATCTCTGGGCGAGCGGGCGGCGGCGTGTTTACTAGCGGCGGGCGGCGTGTTTACGAGCGGGAGCGCGGGCAGCGTCGGGAACGCGGAAAGTACGTGTTTCTCCGTCCCTGGTTGTTAAAGGATGGAAAAAGGGGCGGAGAAATACGTACGCGCGGGGGTAAAGTGGTTAATACTAAATAATATTAATATGTGCAAGGCTCAAACCAGATGCATCATTTTGCAGATGTAGGTAAGCCCTTGAGTTTAACAATGACAGCCTCTTTCATACAGCTATTTAGCTTAATGACAAATTCTCTGAAATCATAAAGCACTTCATTTTTTTAAAATAGCAAAATCAGCTGTTAAAGCTAGTTAAAGCAGAACAGACACAAAAAACTCACTGCTTCTCAATGAACGCTTCACAGTGATTTCTATAATAAACTCTCCGAAGTCCTTGCTTTAGAATACCATTGTAAATGCAAGTTCAAGGCTGCCCAAGGCCATTAATCAAATCACTGTCAAACATATATTTCCCCAGTATCAGAACTCCACCTAGTGGCAAACTGCAAAAGTATCTCTAAACAAAATGAATCGCCTAACATTTGTCTAACAATACAGTTTCCCGTATTTTAATGTATTTACCAAAATATGTTTTTCTGGCACAGAGGTCAAGTCATTTTTTTTAACTATAGAATCCTTCATATTCAGATTCTTCAGATATGCTGGATTTTTGTTTAAAAAAATATTGTTGCTTAGTATTTATATTGATCTATTGTAGTTTTTATCCCGCTGAAGTAAAATAATGGCAAGTATAGAGATGAAATTTTGTCCGGTATAAAGGATAATAATGACATGCAAGGTGAGGCAACCAATTACATATTCCTGTAGTTTGAGCTTTTACAGTATCTTTGACTGCTGTGTTGCCTCTCATTTTGATTATTTTTATCACATGAAACTGGTTCATGGTGGTCCCTTGTGTAACTGTCAGGCATACAATAAAAAAAATCAATTCTTTATTTTTATCTGGTAAACAAATAATAAGGATGCTAACTAGGCAATCTAAAAGTTAAAAATCACTATTACTTTTCTTGTTGATAAATGATCATGCCCCAATACATAACTCTTATTTGGTACATTGCCACATAAAGGAAGTTGCAGGGCAAGCTAGGTTTTTTTTTTTTGCTTCTTTACTACCCTCTCAGACTTAACTGATGCAGCCTGATTGGTTGAAGCCTCTTTGTCTCCTGTTTTCCCCTCCCACACCTCTGTTCCTCTCTGATTGGCCAATATTTCTCCTGCTGAGATAATGCACTTTCTATTGCAGAGCTGGGTGAGAGTGCCAGAAGACTGGGAGGAGGGCGGGCAATGCATACTCAATCAGGCAGAGGAGAGTTAGTGAGGAAATGACATCAGGATTAGCTTCAAGATAGACACAGTTAAAATGGAGAATCCTAAGGATTCTCTTTTTTTACTATAGAAAGATCACTAGAATCAAAACGTGGACAGTGCAATACATATGTTATCTAAGTAGAGCAAGTATTTAGCTACTTATGTATGTGGGGTTTTTTTTTTTTACATAGTATGGCTGACAGCTCCTCTTTAAAAGAAACCGGAGATGGGGAGATATAAAAAAAAATGTATACATACCTGGGGCTTCCTCCACCCCCCTCCGGCCAAATCGCTCCCACGCCGCCGTCCTCCGCTGCCTGCAGCCTCTGCAAATTGCTGCAGAAAAGACCTCCAGTCCGGGGCATATTGCACAGGCTGGCTGTGTGCGCTCCCGCGGTCGGGAGCATTCTGCACCTGCACAGGTGCAGTATGCTCCCAGCCACAGGAGCGAGACGGTTGAGTGCACACAGCGCGACTGTGCCTGCGCCAACTGGCCCTGAAAGGAGACTTACCGAAGCCAGTTGCGGAGGCTGGAGGCAGCGTAGGATGGTGGCGTGGGAGCGATCTGGCCGGAGTGGGTTGGAGGAAGCCCCGGGTTTGTATACATTTTTGATATCCTCTGTCTCAGGTACACTTTAACCACTTAACGACCGCCTAACGCTGATAGGCGTCGGCAGGTCGAAGTGGTGTTACCATGGGAGCGGCCGTTCTATGTCAGTTCACGGAGGGTGTCTGTGCGAACAGCCCGCGAGCCTCCGATCGCGGCTCGCAGGCTTAGAAAACCCCGCTGTTTGCATCATACGTAAAGGAGATCGGCGATCCCAGGCCTCTGAGTGGCCGGGGATCGCCGGCATCTGATAGGCTGAAGCCTGTCAGAGGTGGCGCAGGACGGATCACCGTCCTGTGCCGCCCAGAAAGAGGAGGGGAGGGAAGTACAGGGAGGCTGGGAATTGCTGCAGATAAGGGGCTTTGAGGAGCGCCCCCCCCCCCCCCCCCCCCCCCCCCCCGCTACACGCAGGTAGCCGATCAGACCCCCCGGCAGGACATCCCCCTAGTGGGGAAAAAAGGGGGGGGGGGGAAGTCTGGTCGCTCTGCCTACAAAGTAATCTGTGCTGTGGGCTGGAGAGCCCACGCAGCACAGATCATAGAAAGGTAGCCCGGTCCTTAAGTGGTTAAGAGCCCTTTTCCACTGAGAGCAATTTGCTTCAAATTGCAAAACGCTGGCAATTTGTAAATAGCTAGGGTTACTATTATTATTAGTATTTCGATTTTCTGTAAATTGCAATCACTTTTTGGAGCGATTTTACCTGTGACTGTGCTTCATGTTAAAAGATAAATGCAAAATCGCAATCGCAATCGCAAAATTAATAAAAAATCACAATCGCTTGCATTTGTGGTTTCCTTTTGCGATTGCTTGTTGAAAGGGACCCTAAAGGAGAACTCCTTGATATTTTAACAAAAGCATCATTCTATCAGTTATTACAGTTAGGCTTGGTTCACACAATTCTGTACATCTCCTGTCCAGTACTGTCCTATCCTGACAGTTATGCACCAGTTTTGGATTGGAAATTTACACCTTTTATTTGTACATAACTATAAAACACATAAAAAGCTGATGCAAAACTGACAGGACTGGACCGGACCACAAATGTACACCTTTTATGTGTAAACACACCAATAGAAACACATAGACAGCTGACAGGACCAGACTGGAAATGTATACATTTATGTGTGAACCCATTCATAGGAACACATAAAAAAACTGGTGCCTACTGTCAAAACTAACAGGGCAGGACTAGACCGCTTTTTATGTGTGAACCAAACCTAAATCTTTATGTACTGACTTTCCCTTGCTTGTATGCTTTAAGACTGCTGAAAATAGGATTTTGATAAAAGACTTCATACCACGGACTGAATTTAAACTCAGCCCTAATATGTTAAAAATGGTCAGCAATGTCTCCAAGCCATTATTTTCTGTTTAAATATTTCAGTATTGTTCTTGAAGCTGTAATGCAAATAGGTTTCTTTGCAGCTGATTACATATTTATTTGGGTTGGTAAAAGACATCCATCCATTGAGTTAAACCAGAGAACAAAGTACAACACCAGTCGGCTCCCTCACATATCCCTGTTGATCCTGAGGAAGGCGAAAAACCCTTACAAGGCATTGTCCAATTAGCCCCAAAAGGGAAATAATTACTTCCCGACTCAAGATGGCAATCAGATAAAATCCGTGGATCAACATCATTGGGCATTACCTAGTAATTGTAGCCATGGATGTCCCTCAACGCAGGGAAAGCATCTAAGCCCCCTTTAAATGCAGGTATAGAATTTGCCATAACTACTTCCTGTGGCAATGCATTCCACATCTTAATCACGCTTACTGTAAAGAACCCTTTCCTAAATAAATGGCTAAAACATTTTTCCTCCATGTTCTCTAGTCCTTTGAGAAGGCCTAGGGACAAAACGCTCATCCGCCAAGCTTTTACCGTATTTTTCGGATCATAAGACACTTCGGACTATAATACGCACCTAGGTTTAGAGGGCAAAAATCAGGGGGGAAAAAAATACAAAACCTGGTGCATTTATAGTGCAGGGGCATCTTATGGACCTGTCTCTATCTAAGCTACACTGCAAAGCTACACTAACCCCTGCGGCTCCACTAACTACACTAACTAACCCCTGCTGCCCCACTAACACTACACTAACCCCTGCTGCCCCCAAAACCTACACTAAGCTCCAATGCTCCCACTGCCTAGACTGAGCTCCAATACCGCCACTGCCTACACTAAGCTCCAATACTCCCACTGCCTACACTAAGCTACAATGCCCCCAATGACTACATTAAGCTCCAATACCTCCCCTGCCTACACTAAGCTACAATGACCCCAATGGCTACACTAAGCTCCAATACCCCCACTGCCTACACTAAGCTCCGATACCCCCACTGCCTACACTAAGCTCCAATACCCCCACTGCCTACACTAAGCTCCAATACCCCCTCTGCCTACACTAAGCTCCAATACCCCCTCTGCCTACACTAAGCTCCAATACCCCACTGCCTACACTAAGCTCCAATACCCCCACTGCCTACACTAAGCTCCAATACCCCCTCTGCCTACACTAAGCTCCAATACCCCCTCTGCCTACACTAAGCTCCAATACCCCCACTGCCTACACTAAGCTACAATGCCCCCAATGACTACATTAAGCTCCAATACCTCCCCTGCCTACACTAAGCTACAATGACCCCAATGGCTACACTAAGCTCCAATACCCCCACTGCCTACACTAAGCTCCAATACCCCCACTGCCTACACTAAGCTCCAATACCCCCTCTGCCTACACTAAGCTCCAATACCCCCTCTGCCTACACTAAGCTCCAATACCCCCACTGCCTACACTAAGCTACAAATTCATTTCTCATACTTACTGATCCTAGGGAGGGTTTTAGGTACTGGGCTACTGCAGATATTGATGGCTCCTGGGTCCTCTTCAGAGTGGCAGGGTCATGCTGTGAACCAGGGTGCAAAAGATGGGATGCAGGTGCCAGGCTGCTGCATGAGCCAGAGTCATGTGGACAGCTCCAGCTGATGGCCCACATGACTCAGCTACTATGTTCCTGGGTCCCTACAGCGGTGGTGAAGGCAACATCCAGGCAGCTGTGAGGAAGTCAGGAGGCGGAAACACGTGGGCAGCTCAGCTGTCGATGTTCCTGGGTAGCGGCGGTGAAGGCAACTAACAGGCAGCTGTGAGGAAGTCAGGAGGCGGAGACACGTGGGCAGCAGCAGTGAAATCAATATCTGGGTGGCAGAATCAGTATCTGGGCAGCAGCGGTGATGGCAACATCTGATGAGGCATGAGAGGCAGGAGCCAGAGTCCCACGTGGGCAGCTCCGCTGCCGATGTTCCGGTGTCCGGGCAGCGGCGGTGATGTCAGCATCGGATGTGGCTTGCGAGGCAGAAGGCAGAATCCCATGTGGGCAGCTCACAGCGGCGGCGTTGCAGCGACGGTAGGAAGAATGGGACACAGGACCTGGAGTCACGTGGGCAGCTCAGCTCCGATGTTCCGGGGTCCGGGCAGCGGCGATAGTGAAGAATGGGACACAGGACCTGGAGTCACGTGGGCAGCTCACCTCAGATGTTCCGGGGTCCGGGCAGCGGCGGTAGTGAAAAATGGGACACAGGACCTGGAGTCACGTGGGCAGCTCACCTCAGATGTTCCGGGGTCCGGGCCGCAGCGGTAGTGAAGATGGGACACAGGACCTGGAGTCACGTGGGCAGAGCCAGCTGATGGTTGGAGCATGGAGCTGAAAAAACAGAGGCAAAGCCCTTGCAGAGTGCACATGGAAGCAGGATGGAGTATTCGGAGCCCGCGACTGGATAGGTGAGAGCTGCCGGTACGTTCTGCCCCTGCTTGTGGGGGACATCTGACCGTGCATTCGGACTATAAGACGCACTGACTTTTCTCCCCCACTTTTGGTCTTAAAGTCCAGAGGGTATATTGCCCTCTGATGTATTTATACATGTCAATTAGATCCCCTGTAAGGCGTCTTTTCTCTAGACTAACTAAATAAACCCAGTTTATCTAACCTTTCTTGGTAAGTGAGACCTTCCATCCCACGTATCAATTTTGTTGCTCGTCTCTGCACCTGCTCTAAAACTGCAATATCTTTCCTGTAATGTGGTGCCCAGAACTAAATTCCATATTCCAGATGTGGCCTTATTAGAGAGTTAAACAGGGGCAATATTATGCTAGCTATCTCGAGTTTTTATTTCCCTTTTAATGCATCCCAAAATTTTGTTCGCTTTAGCCGCAGCGGCTTGGCATTGAGTACGATTATTTAACTTGTTGTCGATGAGTACGGTACTCCTAAGTCCTTCTCCATGTTTGATGTCCCCAACTGTATCCCATTTATTTTGTATGGTGCTAGACCATTGGTACGACCAAAATGCATGACTTTACATTTTTCAACATTGAATTTCATCTGCCATTTTTGTGCCCATATAGCCATCCTATCCAGATCCTGTTGCAATATGTCCCTAACTTCCTGAGAGTTGATGATTCTGCACAATTTTGTATCATTGCAAAAATAGCAACATTGCTTACTACTGCATCTACTAGCTCATTAATAAATACATTAAAGAGCACTGGACCCAGTACAGACCCCTGTGGGACCCCACTGCTAACAGTCACCCATTTTGAGTATGATCCATTGACCACAACTCTTTGTTTTCTGTCCATTAGCCAGTTCCCTATCCATGCACACAGACTCTTCCCCAGTCCTTGCATCCTCAACTTTTGCACCACACTTTTGTGGGGAACAGTGTTGGCCTTTGCAAAGTCCAAGTATATCACATCTACAGCATTCCCAATATCCACATTAGCGTTCACTACCTCATAAAAGCTGAGCATGTTAGTCAAACAGGACCTGTCTTTAGTAAACCCATGTTGATGCTGAGAAATAAGATTATTTTCTACTATGAAGTCATGTATAGTATCTCTTAGTAACCCCTCAAATAGTTTGCATACAACTGATGTTAAGTTTACAAGTCTATAATTTCCTGGATCTGATTTTTTGCCCTTCTTAAATAATGGGAAAACGTGGGCTGTACGCCAATCCACTGGGACTCTGCCAGTTGAAAGAGAGGCACAAAAGATAAGATAAAGGGGTTTATCTATAACTGAACTTAATTCCGCAATGCACACAGGAAATCCCGCTACACCAGTGTTGTATGGTAAAAAGCTGAAAAATCTTTATTCCATATCCAAATCACAGCATCACAGCGTACAGATAAAAGCTCACGCGTATCGGAGCAGAGATGGCTCCTTAATCATAGCTTAATTCCCTTAGGACCCGAGGATGCATGCCATCTGGGCCAGGTGCCTTGTCTATTTTTAATTTATTAAGTCTTGCCTTCACGTCTTCCTGCGTTAAGTATTTAATATTACAATTGGTAGAATGAGACTCTTCTGCATCTGTAATTTGCAACAGTGATGTTTCCCTTTTGAAGACAGAAGCAAAGAAAGCATTTAATAACTCTGCCTTACCTTGGTCATCCACCTTTAGGAGTCCAATACAGTCAACCTTTCTTTCTTTAGAGTTGATGTACTTGTAAAACTTCTTTGGGTTAGATTTGATATCCCTAGCGATTTGATTTTCAGCTTCAATCTTTGCCAGCCTAATTTCTTTTTTACAACTTTTATTGCACTCCTTAGTGGTAGTTGCTGGATAGTGTAATGAATGGTTAAGGGCTCTGCCTCTGACACAGGAGACCAGGGTTCGAATCTTGGCTCTGCCTGTTCAGTAAGCCAGCACCTATTCAGTAGGAGCCTATAGAGCGCGTCCTAGTGGCTGCAGCTCTGGCGCTTTGAGTCCGCCAGGAGAAAAGCGCGATATAAGTGTTTGTCTTTGTCTTTATAATTGCTTAATGCAGCCTCGGTCCCCTCCTGTTTTAGGACCTTATAGGCATTTTTTTTCCCCTTCATTTAATCTCTAACCTTTCTGTTCATCCATAGAGGCCTTTTTTTATTCCTAGGCATTTTGTTTCCATATTGGATATACATACTACAATATTGATTGAGAATAAGTTTAAAAGCTTGCCATTTCCCTTCAGTGTCCTCCCCTTGTAGTACATTATCCCAGTTCACCAATTAGTGCCTGTCTGAGTTGATTGAACTTTGCTTTTCTAAAATTCATAGTTTTAGTAGTCCCACTGCCCCGTGGCCTATCAGTCACCAGATCAAGCGTTATCATGTTGTGATCACTATTTCCCAAATGTTCTTGAACCTGCACATTTGATACATTATCTGGTCTATTAGAAATTATCAAATCCAGTAACGCATTCCCCCGAGTTGCTTCCGTTACCATTTGAGTCAAGTAATTGTCCTGTAGTGATGCCAGAAATCTGCTGCTTTTACCAGAATGGGTAGCCTCACTACTCCAGTAAATGTCTGGAAAGTTGAAGTCACCCATAACTATGACCTCATTTTTACTTGCAGCTTTTTCAATCTGCTGTAGCAATTGCAGTTCTGCAGCTTCATGAATATGTGGTGGCCTGTAGCATACTTCAATAAGTAATTGGCAACCTTTATTTCCATCAAACTACACAGCACAATCCCCTAGGATACCACCCTCCACATAATACCCTCTTCCCCATAATTAAAAACAGGAATCATAGCGGAGTATAAGTTATGTTTAACTGGTGCAACTTCTGCAGGTAAGTTGATTAGTCTCTGGCCAGATGAAATGCCCAAGGTGGGCGTGAAATGCGTCGGTGGGCGGAGTCCAGTCAGCTGACTGGTGACGACTATTGCGCTCTCACTTCCTGCTGCCGCAATCACCCTGCACAGAGAACCGGCGTACTCAGCGTGCGACCATTCATAACACTGTGGCCTGGCCTTGGCCGGCGACCTGAAAGACCTGCAGGACCCAGTATGCGCAACACACAGGGGCGTAGCAATAGGGGGTGCAGAGGTAGCGACCGCATCGGGGCCCTTGGGCCAGAGGGGCCCCGAAGGTCCCTCCCTCAACTGCAGTATTCGCTCTCTATTGGTCCTGTGCTCATAATAATCACTTCTATAGATACTTTGAATAATGGTAATCATTAACACACTGTTCCCCATCCCCTTCTTGCACCTCTGACACTGTAGTTGCCATTGGCAGGTTTTGGTGCGCCGTATCAATTGTCATGTAAAGAGTGCTTGGGGGGCCCCATGTAAAAGTTGCATCGGGGCCCACAGCTCCTTAGCTACGCCACTGGCAACACACTGTTGGACTTGGTGGGCGCACTGATACAGCATGAGGGGAGACCATACCTGACATACGCACGGACGAGCCCAGCCATGGAATCCTTATAGTGAGCAAGTACAACTGCCTGTGCTTTGAAGGGAACTACTTTGCGGGTGAGACCCATCCATGTACTGTTTTGCTACCTTTATAAAGCAATAACGCTACAAGTTATCTGGAAGGCTATTACTTATGAACTGGAACTTGTTGGTTATACATGGATATCCTAATCCCAAGCTTCATTAAGTGAAGGGGAGAGAGAAAATTTAAAGGGGGCCCCCGTCTTTTTTGTGGCAGTGTGGATGCTGAATGCATGCGCGGGCGGGTGTGCTGGTTATGTAATTCTCTGGCCAGAGACTAATCAACTTACCTGCAGAAGTTGCACCAGTTATGCATAACTTATACTCCGCTATGATTCCTGTTTTTAATTATGGGGAAGAGGGTATTATGTGGAGGGTGGTATCCTAGGGGATTGTGCTTTGTAGTTTGATAGAATCTTTAATACATTTTCATGTTGGTATAATTTTGGTGGCCTCATAACCTTTTGTGTTAGTATTTAGACAATTGATGTGATTCAGGTTGGCCCCGCCCTGTATTCTTTAGGGATATTAACCAATATACTAAGCACTCTTGCACTTTATTTAATTGAACCTTTATTTCCACCATGAATATTTACCCAAACGGGCTCCACATCTTCACAATCATCCTCCATCTCATCGTTCAGGACAGCTGTAAAATAATTCTTAGCAAAGAGACAAACCCCTCCACCTTTTTTCCCTGTTCTATCCTTCCTAAACACATTGTATCCCTCTAAATGTGCTATCCAGTCATGGCTTTTATCCATCCATGTCTCAGTTATTCCCACAATGTCATAGCCTTTGTCAATCAGTATGAACTCTAGTTCGTCCATTTTATTTGCAAGGCTCCGAGCATTGGTTACCATGCACTTTATGTTTTTACCACCATATTTTCCAATCTTGGTTACATGAAATGGGCTACTTGAAGTTTTACTAACCTCCTTACTCTTTACACTGTCCCCACCCCCCTCTCCACTCCCCATAATGTTAGGCTCCCACTGTCTTTTTACCTCATCTTCTCTACATATTGAGACTTTACCCTCCCGCCTCCCCCCAGAGCCTAGTTTAAAATCTCCAACCGTTTAGCCATCCTCTCCCCCAATGCAGCTTCACCCTCCCCATTAAGGTGCAGGCCATCCCTGCTGTAGAACCTGTAGCCGACTGCAAAGTCTGCCCAGTTCTCCAGGAACCCAAACCCCTCCTTCCTACACCAATTTCTCAGCCACTCCCTAAGCTCCCTCTGTCTCTCAGATGTAGCACGTGGCACTGGCAGTATTTCAGAAAACACCACCTTGGAGGCCCTTGCTTTAAAGAGAATCTGTATTGTTAAAATCGCACAAAAGTAAACATACCAGTGCGTTAGGGGACATCTCCTATTACCCTCTGTCACAATTTCGCCGCTCCTCGCCGCATTAAAAGTGGTTAAAAACAGTTTTAAAAAGTTTGTTTATAAACAAACAAAATGGCCATCAAAACAGGAAGTAGGTTTATGTACAGTATGTCCACACATAGAAAATACATCCATACACAAGCAGGCTATATACACCCTTCCTTTTGAATCTCAAGAGATCATTGTGTGTTTCTTTCCCCCTGCAGTTCTCATGCACTGAAGTTTCAGGCTGCTTGTTTTTCTCCTGCAAACAGCTTTGCCCTTGTCTGTAATTCTTCAGTATGTGAAAGCCCAGCCAGCTCAGAAGACGATTTATCCAGCTTGTAAAAGATAAGAGAGAAGAGAGAAGCTGCTCTAATCTAAATAATACACATGCAGTGTGCATAGAGGGGCCTGGAAGGGGGAGTTCATAGCAGAACCACAACACTGAAGAACTTGGCAGCCTTCCAGACACAGGCAAGTCTGACAGGGGAAAGATGCATTGATTTATTACAGAGATAGTGATAGCAGAAAGTGCTGCAGTAAGCCAGAACACATTAGAATAGCTTTTGGAACTTGTAGGATGATAAAAAAACAGGGTTCAATTTTTGTTACAGAGTCTCTTTAAGTTTATTTCCAAGTACCTGAAAATCATTTTTGAGGACCTTCCATTTCCCACTAACTTTGTCATTGATGCCAATGTGTACCATGACAGCCGGGTCTTCCCCAGCCTCACAAAATAATCTGTCAATTCTTTCTGCTACATGCCGAACCCGAGCACCTGGGAGACAACAGACTGTACGGCATTCACGGTTTCTTCGACAGATTACCCTATCTGTATGCCTAATGATTGAATCGACTACCATCAGTATCTGTCTAGCCTTAGCTACACTCCTTTTCCCTTTCTCGTTGCAGCAGTCTGCCCCTTGGTTGCTAAGGGACACATCCTGATGCAGCATTGCTACTCCAGAATCATCCTCCCCAATATTACGCAAACAAGCATACTTATTAGGGAGGGACAACTCGGGACTAGCCTCCCTGCCACTTCTCCCCTAACCCTTCTAACTGTGACCCAACTAGCGGCTACCTCTGCTTCTTACTCCGGCTATACTCCAACCACCTCATCTTCACCGGTTCCCTCCACTGTCTGGATCGTGAGATCCAAGCTCTTCTCCATGTTGTGTATGCGTCTCAGTGTTGCAAGATGCTTATTTAGCTCACTGACTTCAGCTCTAATTGAGCAACGCGCACACACCCAGGACAACAGTAAACACCCTCAATCTGCTGATCAAGGCATGCATACATGTTGCAGGATGTACACTGTACTGCATTGTCCAACATGGTGACTATTGTGTGGGTAAAAATTACTTAAAGTAAACTGGTGATAAAAGATGAAACGGGAGAGTGAGTGAAGCGGGGGTGGAGGAGAGGGAGAGTGAGTGAAGCGGGGGTGGAGGAGAGGGAGAGTGAGTGAAGCGGGGGTGGAGGAGAGGGAGAGTGAGTGAAGCTGGGGTGGAGGAGAGGGAGTGAAGCTGGGGAGTGAATGAAGATGGGGTGGAGAAGAGGGAGTGAAGCTGGGGTGGAGTCCTCAAAACTTAGACTACACCACAACGTGCCTAGCACATTCTAACCAATGCAAAAAACTGCAATATTGGTTGAAGGGTTTTTTTTTCCCCCCCTACCTGCCGCTTAAAGTACCGCCTCTCCCTTTGTGCCTGTGTTCTAACGCCTGTTTTTAACACCTATTCCACTTGTGTCGAAGCCACTTCGTGTACAAGTAAAGAAGTAGATAAGCGCTCAAAAGTCCAGTCCTATAGCTTTAGGACGTTATCAACACTTCATATTCCCCGGATGGTCACAGAGAGTGTGTAAATAGAGTTCATCAAGTAGTATGTGACACACCAGTGTCCCCCCCCCCCCCAATGTAAATCGACTCACCAGATGGTGCGGCCTAGAATGGGCCCGACTGCACGACAGGGGTATTGACCAATCCTCAGCCACTCTGGCGAACCTCCACAGCTGGGCTCCACAGATATGCCTTGACCTCCAGGGGAAAAAAAGAACAGACGCTTCACATAGCGTAAAAGAGATAACTCCCATGTTTATTGTAAAAAAAATGTACAAAAAAAGGTAAAAGAGCGTTAGCTCATACAAAGCAGTCTAGCGCTGTATGGGACTAGGCGTTACCATACAGCCAGTGCCTAGGTGTAGGCAGCCGGTGAAC